>NC_057813.1:483718770-483776767 GCF_018294505.1 Triticum aestivum
CAAGGTTTTTGTGTCGGATGCGTGCGACAGAATTGAAGATTGTCGGAGAGAGAGAGAGAGAGAAAGAGAGAGAGAGAGAGAGAGAGAGAGAGCGGGAGAGAGAAAACAGGAGTCCGGGAGAGGGGGAGGTCGCGTTTTATGCATCAAAGACTGATATAAACCATGTTTTGATATAAACTTACATTCAAATATTTAAATTGGAGAACACGTTGTCTGCAATCCACACATGAACGGATATATGCGTATATCAAACAAGTTCATTAATTTGACTTTCAACATGTTCATGGAGTACTATAATACTGTACAACATGCTACTCGATTGAGGTGTTCAATTTTGTATTTAGTTCACTATTTTGACCTACTGAACGAGCTAGTTCATTGAATCGAGATATTTCATTTTGGGTTTGATTTGCGTTTTTGAGTGGGTCAACTATTTGTCATATAGTAAATCGCTAGCAACGAGCATGTAAAAACACATTACTCCCGAGCATCATCTCTCCATCTAAAAAAGAAGTGGCAAGCTAATATTTCAAAATTTGATTCGAATCGACTTGGTAAGGTAGACGTGGATGCTCGTTCTCCCAAAATTTGAACGAACCGTTAAACATCCTCTCTGCTCGGTGGAATTCGCCCGAGCAAATAAATGGGAGACGCGAAATTACCGTCCTATGTGGGACACGCATCAATTGGCCCTTTGTACATCGAGGGTAGGTTCGTAACTTCATCCAAGCGCGCCTTCTCCTCGGCCGAAATGACATGTGCCGAATAATTCATAAACCATGGTCGGCAAAACACGCTCTCCTCGCCCGAAATCGCTCGCGCCCACTATAGTTCAAAACACGCCCTCCTCGCCCGAAATCTCTCCCACCCACTATTTGGGGAGAAGCAAAGTTACTCTACTATCCCCGACCCTCAGTACACAGACCCAAGCCAAGAATCCTATAGGCAAGGGTAGAACTGTAACTCCCCTCACATTTCAGACAAATGCGTCCGTAAGACATGGTTCCACTCCCCTTCATACCTCGTGGGCGCCAAATCACCTTCTCCTCGGGAAGCTCCCTTCTCCCGAGCCGCGAAACCTCAACTCCACCTCCATGGTGCCCCCACCACACCAATTTCACCCCCACCGCACCAATTTCACAGCCGCCCTCCTCCCTAATGCCGGAGACGCTGTTCAATTGCCGTCGTGCACTGGGCCATGTGCCTCTTACTCCGTGCTGCTGGTGCTGCCTCGACGACGGCCGCGTGAACCGTACCGGAGCCGACTCACCCCCGCCATTGTTCACGATGCCGGAGCGGCTCCAACTTCGGATCCGTCCAGAGTCCTGGCGCTGCTTCCGCGTAGTCGTCGACCGTCGCGACATCGCTCTTTCCCTGCCATCGGTCGCCACCGCAACCGCGCCGGCCTCACCGACCCGGCAGCTGGACCTGCCTACTTCACCATGCCGCCAGATAAGTCGCACCCTCATCTCAAATCACTTTATTTAGCCGTTAGTTGTCTGAATTTTTATTCTGGGCCAATCGATTCCCAATGGGAAGCAGCACCCCTCGAGGCGGCGGAGCTCCTAGGCTGCCGGTTGGCTGGTGTCTAACGTAAGGGTGCGGGGCCGCAAGTTCGCCGTGGAAGCAACGCTTAGATGGCTATCTTTTAGAGTTGCGTGGGTTGAAGGTACTACCGCCGCCGGATCTGGATGATGGGGAGTCTTTGTGGATTGGCCCAGGGACGACGCAACCACGGCGGTGCGGTGGGGCGGGGAGCGGGGTTTTGGCCGGGGCCACGGACGATGGAGGCAGGCTGCTCTGCCGTTGGTCGCTGGCTCTTCGGGGAAGATTCCGAACAGTGTCAGCCGGGAGCACAAGACGGCCATCAAGCCATCCGGCGTAGATCGGACAATACCAAAATAAAATAAAATCGTGTGACCCCAATTTAGTCTTCAGTGAACAGACGTGTGACCACTCTCGTACCTTGCTGTTGATCTCTTAGTGTATTTCTTCATATCAAAGGGATATGTCGTTCTTAACATTATGCGTTATCTGCATCTTCAGACACACTGTCTTCTGACTCACCGCAGCTGCTCCAACAAGGGAAGCATACACCAGAAGGGAGCTACAGTCCCCACTCAACAGTTCCCTGCATCGAATGCGTGTGCCCGACATGGACAGCCACAACAACTACAGGGCCATCGACAAGTCAGCACATGATGCTCACTCCTATGGATGGCAGCCAGATAGGTTGTACCCTCATCTTACTTGTGTGCAACATTTATGGCTTTGTTATTCATCTAAGCACGTAAAATAGATAATCACATTTCACTATATATTCATGATGATCTCTTACGGGTCTTGTTCAGGAGTTCACGCTGTTCCATAGTTCAGCTAAGATACTTGTTCTTTAGGTAACGCTGTTCCATAGATATCATCCATCAGCCAATGCTATCCCACAGGCTGGTGATTATAGTATTATACCACTTCTAGTATTACCTATGTTGTTCTTTAATACTTTTGTGTGCCATCTAGTTAATCTCGAGTACAAATGATACATATTCCATAGCTTTCATTTGTGTTCTCCCTTTAGTTTATGAGACCTGTTGCTGCTAGTTAACCCCAGTCCTACTATTTATGTCGTCTCCTACAGGCACTCATTTACATAAATCTAACTACTAGTTGTCTTCCATGCATGTCAGATATAATTGCACACACTGATATATCCACAAGAACCTCACGGAGCAATGTAAAGGCCAATAAACTTGATGTTAATGATACCCAATATGATGGAACATGTAAAGGCAGTTCTTCAGAAGACTTGCAGAAATATGATGAATCCTCTTCACCCCACAAGGTCCTTGCTCTAACTTGGCCTGAGATATGGGTACAACATGCATATAATGTCCTGGAGTGTATCTACTCTGTTGCAATGCCATGTGCTTAGCATGCTGATCATGCATGTAAATATGTCATGCCTTCCTGTTTTTATGTACCTATTCCATTCATGATAACATGTTTTAAAATTCAAGTACTGTCATTCTACTATATCGCAATGCCATCTGCTTAATTTGGACATCATGCTTCTGAATATCTTATGCATTGTTATTCATCAGTATGTACTTCATCTGTCTACCATACCATGTTTTTTACATTGAAGTCTTGTTCTAGTGCTCTGTTGCAATGCCATCTTATTTTCCCAATCATACACGTGTATGTTGCCTTAGTTATTTCTGTACATATTCCGCTAGCATATAGTTTTACATTCAACTAGTGTTTTTTTGCCGTGCTGTCCTGTCGTATCCCTAGCCATTACACCATACTCCCTCCGTCCGGATTACATGTTGCCGAAATGGATAAAAAAGGATGTATCTAGAACAGAAATACGCCTAGACCCATCCATTTTTTCGGATGGAGGGAATACATGTCAATATGTCATGCATTTCTATTCTTCAGTACCTATTCCATCTCTCTGTTGTCGCATGTTTTATAATTAAAGCACCATTCTTCTATACAAGGCATGCAAGGGGAAGACGACTATGTTAGAATCTGAAGGGTTACAAACAAGGCCTTTGCAAAAGATCCAAACGCCAGGAGATAATAAACCAACTCCAGTTTTTATAGATACTGCTCCAGCACAGAGAAACCCAACTCCTACTGATAATAAGCAGATTCCAGTGGACAAAGAACTAGTCCGCTCCAGTCCAGCAAAAATATGTCAACTTAATTCTAAGAAGCGTGTGCGTATCCTTGCATCATGAAATTTTATAGGATGCTGATCATATTTTCTACATGTTTCTTACCCATCTCTCTTTTAGAAAATAAGCTTAATAGATAGAAGAATTTATGCAATGGTATCGTTTGTGAGGAAAGATTCTTGCAGGAATTCTCTATGCTCCAATGTAGATGTAAGTACCTATTGTATATCACTATATTTTTACATCAGTATGTATTTTGTTAATCGGCGTGAATCCAACCTTTATCTGATCTAAATTTAGTTGTAGCAAAATGTAGGATTAAAGGCCACAATGTTGATTTTTGTAAGGAAAACTGCCTAGTAGTTTTGCATCCTGAGCTGCATTAGTGTACTATCTCATATCAGTGGGTTTGAATACTTTGGTTCTGCAGTGGGTTTTTCGGTGTTTTTTTACTATGTTTTCCTGTCGTATCCCTAGCTCTTACATCATACTCCCTCCGTCCGGATTAAATGTCGCAGAAATGGATAAAACTAAATGTATCTAGAACTGAAATACGCCTAGACCCGTCCATTTATTTCCGGATGGAGGGAATACATGTCAATATGTCATGCCTTTCTATTCTTCAGTACCTATTCCATCTGTGCTGTAGCATGTTTTATAACTGAATCACCATTCCTCTATATAAGGCATGCAAGGGGAAGACGGCTATGTTAGAATCTGAAGGGTTACAAACCAGGTCTTTGCAAAAGATCCAAACGCCAGGAGATAATAAACCAACTCCATTTTTCATAGATACCGCTCCATCACAGAGAAACCCAACTCCCACTGATAATAAGCAGATTCCAGTGGCCAAAGAATTAGTTCGCTCTAGTCCAGCAAAAGAATGTCAAATCCATTCTAAGAAGCGTGTGTGTATCCTCGCATCATTAAATTTTATAGCATTTTGATCATATTTTCTACATGTTTATTACCCATCTCTCTTTTAGAAAATAATGTTAAACGATAGAAGACTTCCTCCATTGGGATCATATTAGAGGAAAATATCTTGCGGGAATTCTCTGTGCTCCAATGCTGATGTAAGTGCCTGTTGTATATCACTATATTTTTACACCAACGTGTATTTTGTTAATCGGCATGAATCTAACCTTTATCTGATCTAAAATTAGTTGTAGCAAAATGTTAAAGGCGCCAAGGTTGATTTTTGTAAGGAAAACTGCCTGGTAGTTTTGCATACTGAGTTGCATGAATGTACTATCTCATTTCACGCACATTACTAAACTGTAGTGCTTCTCTGGTTGCCCATTCATTCATTGTGTCAATTTTGCTTTCATACTACCTTAACTAGCTGATGATAGTAGTGCCATATTGTGTTAATTTGGTGTAGGCTAGTTACCCAGACGTTCGTTGTGTCAATGTTGCTTTCCTATTATCTGACTTGGCCAATGATAGGAATGCTAGTGTGTTAATTTTGTGCAGGCTGCTGAAGATAAGAAGACAAACTCTGAAAACAGCAAGGCAACTGTCGGAGTAATTGGGCACGGATACCCCAAAGACAGTGAGACGATATTTCAAGACATCGGGGCTAGCAAAGCCCCTCAGTCCGACTGCCCGGCCGCTTCTGCCGGCTCTCCGTCTGACGGCCATACCCAAGCACTATTCACGTGTCATCTCAGCCATCATGTATAGTGTCACTTCTCTCCTGGCACTATTTATGAAGTGACCCAGGGGACAAGCATGACACCAACCATGTCTTGTTCCCATACCACCACATAGCTTAGATAGTAAGCTAGCCATGCCTATATAAAGGCACACATCCATCCATCCAGGGGATGGACACTCACGGCCACATTCATTTGGCCACAAGGCCACTCACGGCCACAAACCATGGCCATGCATGGCCACTAGAGCCAGACACACGCATGCTTATACCAGATCAGATGCACTTGGCACTGATCCCAGATATAGCTCCAGGAGCACTTTGTACTGCCTGATGTGCATCCCAGATAGATACACTCAGACCTGCAGCAGTAGGAGTATTATCTCTCCGGAGAGCTCCGAAGCTGGGTAAACCACCGCGTGCTACTCACATACCCGCTCCCGGTCCTATCAGCAGCAGTCTTACCCTCACACTAAGCCCTTGTGGCATCTGTCGACTCGCAAGCCCCCCGTGAGAATACCACGACAGTTGGCACCCATCGTGGTGTGGTATACTACTATGCTACCGCGCTACTGCTGGTTTCGCAGTCCGGGCGGGACCCTTTTTTCTTCATCGCCTCGCCGCGGCGTCGCACCGTCTCTCTGGTAGCGCTCGGGGGCTCGACACCGACACGCCCCCAGAGCAGCCGCGAGAGGGGGCGGCGCGTCCTCGCGGTCGGCCTCACCATCTTCGTCTTCACCGCTGCGGCGTCGCGCCGTCTCTCAGATAGCGGTTGGGGGCTCGACATTGACATGCCCCCAGAATGGCCGCGAGGGGCGGCACGTCCTCGCCATCGGCCTCGCCTTCTTCACCACCACCGCAACACCAACCGTCTGTCCGCACACACGCCGCGCGCGGGGCTTCGTTTCGGTCGGCCGTGGCCATTCGCGTGTGGCTCGCATCTGGTCCCCTCCTTGCTGCGCCTTGCTCTGGCTGGAACGCGCTGTCGCTCCTCCACATTTCGCCTTTACAAGCTAGCTAGATGCTAGTAAAACATGGTCTAAGTTTCCTCTGAGCCTCCGAGATGCTGGTTGCCCGCGCCCCGCTTTGCCCACGCGTGCGCCCAGACGCGGCCACGCTGCTCCGTTCGTGCGCCTCCGCCCGTGCCGGCACTCGTGCCCGCGCTGGCCTCCACTCTGCCCCGCTTCTCCGCTCGATGGCCGCCTCCCACAGCGCCGGGTCCGGGTCCAGCTTCCCCTGCGCGGCCGCGGCTCCGTCCTGGCCGACCCCGGATTGCCTCGTCTGTCTCCGCCAGACACCGGCTGCGGCCGCGACCCGTCGCCCGCTATGCCTCCTGCGCTGGCTGCTCATGGCCCGCCGGGTCCGGCCTCCGCGTCTCGTCGGTCTTCCCTGCGCTGTCCGAGGTGGTTGTGGTTACGACCCCTCGGCCAACCGCTGCCTCGCCCCGGTCCAGCCTCATGCGTGCTTGGCGTCCGCCTGGCCTGCCGCCTGCGGGCCGTCTGCCCCGGCCATCCGGCTCCCTACGCGCCCACAGCCTCCGCCGGCTGCGATGCACGCCGTGTGCGCCGCTTGTCTCCCGAGCCGCCGCACTGTGCGCGCGTTGGCTCCGCTCGGCGGTCACACCGCCTGGCGCCCGCCCGCCGGCATGCGGCCCGCGCCGACTGCAGTCTCAGCAGGCCTCGTGGCGACGCGGCCTCCCGCCTCCTGTAGGCCGGCCTGGCATACCATGCCGTCTGCGCTCCGGGCCTCGTCTCGCTCCCAGCATCCGAGTCGCCGGCTTCTGCGCCACCTCCCGCAGCGCCCGCCGGCTTCGCCAAAGCCGGCTCCGGCTCCACCCACTCACCAACTCGGCGCAACCGGGCCGCCGCCTCGCCACCCGGCCTCCCGCAAGACGGCTGGCCGGCTCGCTCGCCGGGTCCGGCCTCCTCCTGCACCGCCGGTGGCTCCGGCCTCCCCCGAGAGACTCCTCCGTCCGCCTCCGCGTTCGTCCGCCTGGTCGGTGTGGGCCGGCGTCCGCCTCAGCATCCGGCAGCCCCCATGGGCCAGCTCTGCCTGCTCACCGCCCCACCCGCCGGCTGCCGCCTCGCCACTGCACCCGGCTGCCTCCCGCAGCACCCGGCCGCTGGGTCGCCGGCGCCCCTGCCTCCGGCTTCATCCCAAGCCGGAGCCCCGGCCTCCACACCCGGTTGCTCCTCCGCGCGCCCGTTTTGCTCCGGGCCAGCTCCGCCGCCGTGGATCCCCTCACCGTCTTCACACAGCCCGGCTGCCGGGTCGTCGCGCCTACCCGCCGGCTGGCCGCCCTCGCTAGATTCGGCCGCGGTCGCCAGCCGGCCCCCGCGCCCGCTAGCCGGTCCCTGTGCTCGCACTTCGCTCGTCCGGCTGCTGCTCCGCCCCGTAGCCGGCTCTGCCAGCTCCGGCTGCGCCCTACGCCCGGCTGCGCCTCGCGCTTTCTCCTGCCGACTGCTGCGAGCGGTGGGCCGGCTGCCCATGTGGATTAGAGGAGGCCGACTGCTCCTACAGGTGTAGAAAGAAAAGAAAAGTGGGTCGGCTGCCCAAGAAAGTCAGAGGCGGCGGCTGACTATAAAAAGAAAAGAAAAGAAAGAGCATCGCGTCTGGCTGAGAAAGTGGCCAGGTGTTGAGAAAAAAGAAACGTGCCCGTCCGGCTACCAGCAGTCGGCGGATGAAGAGAAAAGAGAAGGAAAAAGATTGTTGCCGGGTGGAGAAAAGTCAGGTCGGATGCCCGACCGACTGCTTGTGTAGAACAAGCGTCTGGCTGTCGACATCCGGCAGAAAAAAGAAGACAAAGTAGTTGCTGGGAGATCCGGCCCGACTGCTCAGCAGTCAGCCCGATTCTCGGGGGCTAAATCTAGCGGGTGCGCTGACGCGCCCTGCAAAGAAGAAGACAAAGTAGTTGCCGGGAGATCCGGCCCGACTGCTCAGTAGTCGGCCCAAACTCGGGGGCTACACCCAGTGGGTGAGCTGACACGCCCCCGCGAGGAAGAAGACAAAGTAGTTGCCGGGAGATCCGGCCCGAGTGCTCAACAGTCGGCCCGAATCTTGGGGGTTACACCCAGCGGGTGCACTGGCGCGCCCCCGCGAAGATTGCAGACAAAAGAAGAGCTTTGTCCGGTTGCCAGCAACCGGCAGAAGAGAAAAAAAGAGCGTTGCAAGATGCCTCGCCGCCTGGCCGGTCGAGCCTGATCGGCCGGGACCCCCCTTCGAGCACCCGGGGGCTCGAAGGCTACACCCAGCGGGTGCGCCGGCGCGCTCCGCGAGCGCCGAGCCGCGCCGACTGTCTTCGCCAAACTCCGCCTCGGCTACATGAAAATCAATGTGAGCTCCTCACCCGCATATTTTTGCACTGCAAAAGCACGGATAACCTTGAGCAATGCTCGAGGGGCCACCTCCGCATTTTATTACAGTTGCATCACTGTTTGCCCCGGCACCAGCCAGAGTTGGCCCGGGGGCTGGCCGCTTGGCCTGAGACGTTAATTCCCGCAGACGGCTTAGTAGCGTGCGCAGTACCAAAGGCCCACTCTTAGTCACAGACCGCGGAGCGGCGGTCCGGCTAGCAAGAGTGGATGTTGGAGGCCACCCACGTGAAAAACGTCCGGGAAGAAAAACGGTTCGGGCGACCCGACCGTTTCCTTTACAAGTATCTACTCGGTTGAATCTGCTCCCAGACTCTGAGTATTGTACACTCCACTTTGCGGCCCACTCTCAGCCACAGACCGCAGAGCGGCTGTCCGGCAGGCAAGAGCACAAGCCAAAAAGTGGAGGGAACACGAAAAAGATTGAAGGGGGCTCGGACGAAACCGAGTCGGCACCCTCCGCATAAAACTTGCAATGCTAAAAGCAAACATTTGATATATCTGCATGGACTAACTTTGTCTTTTTTCATGACCATTTCCATGAACACTCGCCAAAAAACCTCCGCCCAACTTTGCCAAGTTGGCTGGAGGCTTGGGGGCTACTGTCGGAGTAATTGGACACGGATACCCCGAAGACGGTGAGACGATATTTCAAGACATCGGGGCAAGCAAAGCCCCTCAGTCCGACTGCCCCGCCGCTTCTGCCTGCTCTCCGTCCGACTGCTCTGCCCGACCGACTGCCGGCTGCTGACTGCAACGACCAGCCGGCTGCCGACTGCAGCCCGAAGCGACATCGACGAGACGGCCGTACCCGAGCACTATTCACATGTCATTTCAGCCATCATGTATAGTGTCACTTGTCCCCTGGCACTATTTATGAAGTGACCCAGGGGACAAGCATGACACCCACCATGCCTTGCTCCCATACCACCACATAGCTTAGATATAAGCTAGCCATGCCTATATAAAGGCACACATCCATCCATCCAGGGGATGGACACTCACGGCCACATTCATTTGGCCACAAGGCCACTCACGGCCACAAGCCATGGCCATGCATGGGCACTAGAGCCGGCCACACGCATGCATATACCAAATCGGATGCACTTGGCACTGATCCCAGATACAGCTCCAGGAGCACTTTGTACTGCCCGATGTACACCCTAGATAGATACACTCAGACATGTAGCAATAGGAGTATTATCTCTCCGGAGAGCTCCGAAGCTGGGTAAACCACCGCGTGCTACTCGCATACCCGCTCCCGGTCCTATCAGCAGTAGTCTTACCCTCACACTAAGCCCTTGTGTCATCTGTCGAATCGCAAGCCCCCCATGAGAATACCACGACGGCAACCCCATTGTTTCTTTCCAGTAAATCTAGGCCAGGTAATATGGCAATAACTCATGATTAATCTGTTTGGTTCCCGTCCTAATTTATGTTATGATGCAGTGGTCGAGACAATCTTTACTATCAATAATACAAGCCTGCCAAAATCACCATCTGAATCTATTCAGTATCTTCTATCTCAAATGCAACGGAATAAATGTATGTTTGTGAACCAATTAATGGCTGAAGCAATGATGGAAATGGTGGATGAATCAGAGGTGCAGAGTCGTGCGACACAACAACTGATCAATGTTTTCAGAGCCAGTGTAGCAAAGCAGAAAGAACTTGCCCACATGCTTATGGACGTCATCTGTGCTGAGGTTGCAGATTGTGACGTTGTAGATGGTTAGGTTCTGCTCATTTATTTGCACTGGCATCAATCTTTGATTGCCCAGTGGATGTAATTTTCTGTAATATATGCTGGATGTGCAATGTTATTCCCTGTATGTCGTACCTTTGCTTGATCGGTTTTGGTCCTGTGCATAATTGCTCGTCATAATGGGCTCAAATTATCTAATTTGGCCTAAAGACATGTACGAACTTTAGTGGGCCCATTAAGTTAATGGGTCATTACTAGGCCGAAAGTTAATAGTCGGCCCTCTTACCTCCCGGGTCGTTAACAGGCCGACATCGAAGCGGGCAACAGGTGGCCCCAATTTATTTCACGGGTCGTTAACAGGCCGTTACTAAGTTTGGGCTACATATGGCCCAACTATACTGTAGGCCTTTAGCAGGCCGAAAGAGACAGTGTGCTTGTACTGGACCATGAAGACCATGGGCCGCTAAGAGGCCGAAAGTCAGGTCGTATTGTAAATGGCCCAACTGTGTTGTGGGCCTTTAGCAGGCCGAAAGAGAAACCGGGCTGGTATTGGACCATGAAGGGCATGGGCCGTTAAAAGGCCAAAACTAAGGTCCGACTACAAGTGGCCCAACTCATTTATGGTCCCTTAATAGGCCGAAAGGCACACAGGGCCGGGAATTGGCCCAACACTTAAATGGGTCGCTGAAAGGCCAAAACTCATGTCCGACTACAAATGGCCCAACTGATTTATGGGCCGTCAACAAGCTGAAAGTGACACCGGGCCAGAAATTGGCCCAACACTTAAATGGGCCGCTAAAAGGCCGAAACTCAGGTCCGACAACAAATGGCCCATCAGGTTTATGGGCCGTCAACAGGATGAAAACACACCAGGCCGGAAATTAGCCCAACATTTAAATGGGTCGCTAAAAGGCCGAAAGATGTACATCCTAAAAATTGGCCCATCCATTAAATAGGCCGTTAACAGGCCGAAATCTCATTGGGCCGATATTGAGCCCAAATATATAGCGGGCTGTTAACGGGCTCGAACTGATGATGGGCTGCAATGGTGTCAAATCTTTAACGGGCCATTGACAGGCCGAATTGGCACATCTCATATGGGTCGTGGGCTTAAATGGACCTGACACAAGTAGGCCTTATATGGGCTGGCCTGCTAATTTTTACTGGGCCGGCCTTTTCACAGGAATGGGCCTCTGTTGGGCCGTGCCACGTGTCGACCTATCATAGGCGCCTTCCATCCAATAAGTGGATGACATCTGTCCCAACGATGAGCCGACACGTGTTTCCTCCAGCCAATGATGATTTTACACGTGGAAAATCTCCATTGGTTGGGGCTGTTAACGGGTTATCGGATCCAAAACCCGACCCGATAGCTTAACGGCGTTCTGTTACAGTGGATGCCACATGTCGGTCACCCTTGACGAAAGCACTTCTGTGACGCGCGATTTATCGTCATGGAAGTGGCCACTTCCGTGATGATAATTTTGGTAATGTCATGGAACACTTCTACGACATCACAGGTATGACTATCTTGATTCTGTCATAAAATCGTCATGGATGTACATGCATGAAAAAAACGCGACCTACTGTGACAAACACGTATCATCACGGAAGTGTATTTTTTTTGTAGTGACTCTTCCAGGAACAGCGACATGCTTCATGTGCAACAAACGAGTTCTTGGTAGCTAAGTTGCGAATGCGATTGGCATCCACCAAGATACTCTACATCTGTTGCTTTAGCTAGTCATGATGTTTGTCCTGCTTTTGATGTAAAGCCACCAGAAGCTCATGGTGATTAAGTACACGAGGACGCTTCTGAGGCCTTTGTGCAATGGTGCTTGCAGTGGCTTTGGTATTTGCACGGTGTGGTAGGCGCATGTTGCCAGCCAAAGGATGAGTAGGAGTTGTAGTGTTGGGCACATGAACACCATCAATGTGAAGCTCTGGAACTCAGCATTCTGAAGGTGGAGGGGCTTCCTTGCAGGCTCAGGGTAGATGGCTTCAACAGACATATCAACATCAGGCAAGAAGACAATGTGATTGTGAGCTGATGGCCGATAGTCAACAGTTGAATGAAGCTTAATCAAGCGCATCACCCATGGAGCATAGAACTTCAGACCAAAAAGATCAATCCCGGAAGGAGCAAGTTGTCTGATGAAGAAATCCTAGGTGTTGAATCTGATGCCATTGATGATGTAGAATACCAAAGTCTTCATGGAGCCTTCAAGTTTGGCTTTAGATGAATGTCCTTTGATGGGCCAGAGAGTATGCCTCAGAATGTGATATACTGTGCTTGGTAGATACTCAAGGTCCTTAACAAAGAATTCCTTTGGATACTCAGCGCCATGGGGCAAAGGCTTCATCATGCTAAGCATTTGGATCATGTTCGGCTCAAGCTTCAAAAATATGCTCTGTAGTTCATTTTGATAAAGTGAACAACCAGGTTCGTATAGCTCACCTGGAGTGGGCAGGGAAGTCAGCTCGATGATATCCTGAGCTTTGGCTTCATGATGCACATCGCCTGTCATCTACTCAAGGATCCAAGTCTTTGGATCCCTGTTGTAGCCTCGAATGTGTAAGGTGGCATAGAACTGCAGAAGGAGCTCTTCAATCCAGTGCTCTTTATCAGTGACGAACGCCAAAAGACCCACATCCCTGAAGAAGTCAAGGGCTTCTTCCAGACATGGCAGCCCAGCCATAGCATCACAATCCAGATGCCTATGCGGAAAAATCTGGTCTTGATTGTACAGAATGCAAGAGTAATAGCTTCGCTGTTGGTGGCTCCAAAATCTGTCAGATGAGATCCTTGGCTTCTTGTAAGGGTTCTTGGTGCTGTCAAAGAATGTATTGTCTTCTCTGAAACTGAGCACGCTGAATGAGCCTTGTGTAGTTACAACACTTGGAAGCCTTGGCAGACGCGACTTTGGCTTCTGAATTTGAGGCCTTCGCTCCACATGATAGTCAAATTGTGGTCCTGGAGCGGTAGGAGGAATCATAATTGGCTAACAAACAATGACAAGATGATCATCATGATCGAAGGCCCTTTCCATGGTGTGAGGCCGTGGTGGAGGAATAACGCCATCAGTGATGACTGGCATAACCGTTGCTTCAGCATTCACATTGGCTTCAGGCTCCACATTGTCTTCAGCCATGACAGGGTCATTGGCTTCAGTAGCGGTGCTAGTGGCAGCCTCATTGTTTTCAACCTCCATTTGGTCAACGACTAGAGGGTCAGGCACGATCACATTCTCTTCAAGAATGACTTGATCAACAACAGGGGGTGTGGCTTCTCTATCTTCCTCTCTTATTTCTTCTTTGGCTGATGCAGCCGGAATGTCTTCAGCAGCATTAGCTTCAGATGCTTGAAGAGTTGCAGAAGGATTCTCTTCAGGGAACACTTGACGTCCCACTGAGCTGGATTGTTGTGAATCTTCTTCTGGAATGGTGGACGTGGAGACGGATGGCTTTAGACCTTTGTGAAGCCTGCGAAACACTGGCGACGCCTTTGGAAATGGAGTGGTCCCCATGTATTTGTCATCATCAAGTACCGGATAGGTGACTTGAGCTGGTGGAGTATGAGGTGTCTCATCATGAACTGGGGTGTCTTCTTGTTGGCGCTCAGCCCATGAGTCATCTTGAGCAATTGGCGTCAATGGACGACCAATGCTAATGTATTCGCTGCTCGTAGGAGCAGGTGATGATACCAACTGGTGCTCGAGTTGATGAAGGACTTCATCATCAACTACATTGTCTTCATGACCAATGTCTTCAGCTGTGTTGGGGTCAACAACTGGAACTTCTTCAGATTCTGGTGCCTTTGTGGGAGCAGGCTCATGAACAATGAGACGTCGCTCGCGATTAGCAGAGGCAGGGTATGCAACAGAAATGGGTTCAACAACAAGGGGCTCTGGCCACCAGCATGCTCTTTCCTTGAAGACTTAGAGCCCTTAGTCTTCAACTTTTTCTTGGAAGGGGCATCATCATATGTATCCTTGTGCTTCCTCTTCCTGGCTTCTGCTTCATCCTGCCTAGTCTTCTTGAGCTCAGAAGCAACTGAGGGGACCTTTGGCTTCGAGCTAGTCATGCTGGCAGGGAAGACAATGTTGGGTTGTCCCTGCCTTGTAGCATCAAGATTAGCTTCAGCGTGCTTCTTGCTCTTCTTAGCAGCCATTCTGGGATCAATGCCAGGACGCCCAAGAGCTTTCCTCTTTTCAGCTTCATTGTGCGCTTGCACACATTTTTGAGCATAAGATTTCATGCATTCTCGAGAGCCTTTGGCTTCTTCACGCTTCACGTGAATTTCAGTTTTGAGGTCATGCAACATCTTCTTGAAGATTTGCACATCTGCCACACTGAGCTTGTGCATGTTCTTCTTGAAATGAGTCTTCTCATAATCAATCTTGTTCTTGAGCTCGATGATTTTCTGTGCCAGGGCCAGCTCATTAGCAATAGCAGAGTGGAATGTGACGCTGGTGCCCACTGGCAGCTGCAGACTGTCAATGCTGATGTTCTGGTCGTCGAACCACTCATCAATGAAATTGTTCAAGATGTCAACATCTAAGAGGGGCAGATCACTGAAGATCTCCGCCTCTTGCTTGCTCTTGATCAGCATCTCGAGGGCTTCATCACCAAGATCTTCATCGCTTGATAGATCAATGGTGTCTTCCTCCTTGCACAGAATGGCGGCAAGAGTAAGGGGTTGCCCAGTATCCTTCTTGGGCAATGGCTTCTTGGTCCTCTTGGACACACGAGATAAATCTTCATACTGCACACTAGATTCAGGCGGTGCAATCTTTAGCGACTTCTTGGTTGAGGCTTTTGGAGCAGTAGAGACAGATGGCTTTGAAGCTTTTACCTTCTTCTTCTTGTGCTACTTTGGTGGTGATGAAGCATCACCAGAATCAGCTTCTTCAGCAGATTGCTCCACATCAGCTCTCTGGGCATCAATACGAGACAGAAGCCTGACGAAGTTGGCGAAGGGGCTAATTCTGTTCTCATTGGATTCACTAGTTCCATCAGGCTTTGGAGTGAAGGGGCCAGGATTGAAGTTGAGGCCAAACTCCTTTTGGTTCTTAGCCACTGAATCTTTTGCAAACTAAAAGTTGCGCTTTAAAAGATTGTCTTCACGACACCATAGGAGAGATGATGGGTCAGCATTCTTAGGCTGTGGTCCTCTGACCATACAGGGATAGAACCCCTGTTCATTAGCTCCAGCCTTGTTCTTTGATACCAAGTTGCGGTACAGACAATCACCCCATGGGCGCTTGATGGCATTCTTCTCAGCATATTCAGATGTCACAAACCTGTACTTGAACCACTGCTCTGCCCAATATCTTCGGATCCACTGGATCCGATTCTTGCGCTGGGTGTAGCTCTCCTCTAGGTCAGACTTGTAGAGTTCATAAAGATCTTCAGGCAAATCAAGTGCAGTGTTGCCATGGTGTTGTCTGCCTCCTTTTCATGCAGACTTCTCTAAAGTCGTAATGTTCAGACTGATTGGCTTCAATATAGTGAAAGGCTTTTGTCTGCTGGTCAGACAAGAACTAGCTTCAGGAGATTTGATGTGACGCTGTAAGAATTCTGCAAATGAATGCAGACTATGAGAACCAAGGGATTCTCCCACGGACATGTACCTGTGACAGCATTAGAGATGTGAGGGAAGGGGAAGAGGTCATATGCATTCTCAGAAGATTTTGAAGATAAATCAGTTTAGAAGACATTGACCTCACAGTGCGAAGACATTCACTTATTGAAGGAAGTTGGTTCTAGATTTGTACGAATCCACGAAAATAGGTACAAGTGAGGAATCTAACTATTTTTTACGCATAAGTGAACATACTTTGCAATATATGAGATTCAGAAAGAGACAAATCCAGATTTGGAAGTGTATAAACCACTTTTGGGTTGAAGTGGATGGATTTGACAGATCAAAAACACTGTAAAAAGTAGGTTTTAATTACCACAGATGAACTTCTAGACGATGTAGACGGGAGGTCGAGCAGTCCAATCTCCCGCACCCTAACTTGGCGGCGGAAGACACCTACGGCGGCGGCGGAGAGGGAGAGGTCCGCGGCCGGCGTGAGGACAACATTGAAGAAGTCGCGGCAGCTAAGCGCTTCTTCCCCGGCGTCGACGCGAGCTAGCGGAGGCGCTAGGGTTTGAGCGAGGTGGCGAGGTGGAAGAAAGAATTTTGACTGCGAGGGGTGTGTATTTATAAGGAGGAGGGCGGCGTAGCGCAATTACGCAGGTGCCCCCTGCGGTTCACATCTGAGGAACTCGTGGCGTGCATGCAACTTATCAGGATTTGATCTATGTTCCCATGCACGCCTGGATTGTCGGGTGGTCATTCCGGCTTCTCCGGTTTTCAGGTAAAGGATAGAAAAATAAAAGCAATTTGTAAATGTGTGTCTTTGTATCTTCTGCTGACAAGGACGTAGAGAAGATATTCGACAAGTGTCAATAGAATGCACATGACTTGGATAGAAAGAATTTGAGGGAGTAGCACAGAAGGGGTTAGGGTCCAATCACATTCACTTAGGTTAGAAAAATAGCAACATGAAAACATAGCTATAAGTGAATGCTGTATAGGATAGAACACATATGCAGATATAATTATTACTGAAGACAAATCAACATTGCAAAGATATAGATTTGAAGATAAACCAATATTGAAGACAATCCAAATGCGAAGATAATGCAGTCATGACGCCAGATTAAAATCTTCGGAAAGTTTTGGTGGTGGCGTTACCCACCGTATAGGAAGTATTAGACCCAGACACGGCGCACAATTATCATGGCGCTCCGAAGTCAAATTCCACGTTAATGTATTCACACTCAGAGGGTAAGTCTTCATTAATTGAAGAAATACGTTACTTCGTGTGTTGCACATCTAAGTCATCAACATGCATTAGCGCCAGGATGTGTGTCCATTCACTGGACATTTGAGGATTCTAAGATATTTAGCTCACACCGCAGCTTGCAAAAGCTCTTCTCATCCAAGGGCTTAGTGAAGATATCAGCTAGTTTCTCTTCATTGTTGACGTGAATGATATCAATGTCTTCCTTGTTGACATGATCTCTGAGAAAGTGATGACGAATCTCAATGTGCTTTGTCTCCGAGTGTTGAACTGGATTCTTGGAAAGCTTGATGGCGCTTTCATTGTCGCAGAAGAGTGGCACATTCTTCATCTTGATGCCATAGTCCTTGAGAGTTTGCTTCATCCAGAGAAGCTGAGCACAGCACGATCCAGCAGCAATGTATTCAGATTCAGCAGTGGAGAGTGATACACAGTTCTGCTTCTTTTATGACCAATAGACAAGAGATCATCCAAGAAAGTGACATGTTCCTGAAGTGGACTTGCGATCAACCTTGTCACCAGCATAATTAGCATCAGAATATCCAACCAGATCAAATGTTGAGCCCTTTGGATACCATAATCCTAGTGTTGGGGTGTGAGCCCAATATGTAAGTATTCGCTTCACTACTTGGTGATGCGACTCCTTTGGTGCCACTTGGAATCGGGCAACATGCAAACGCTAAGCATAATATTAGGCTTAGATGCACATAAATAGAGCAAAGAACCAATCATGGAGCGATATACCTTTTGATCGAACTCTTTACCATTGTCGTCAGGGCCGAGATGACTTTTGGTTGGCATTGGCGTCGTGTACCCTTTGCAGTCTTGCATTCCAAACTTTTTCAGGCAATCTTTGAGGTATTTTTCTTGCGATATGAAGATGCCATTGCGCTATTAATGGATTTGAAGACCAAGGAAGAATTTCAGCTCCCCCATCATGGACATCTGATATTGCTCTTGCATCATGTATCCAAACTCGTCACTGTATCTCTTATCAGTGCATCCGAAGATAATGCCATCTACGTATATTTGACACATGAATAGTTCACCATCATATGTCTTCGTGATGAGAGTGGGATCTAGTGAACCAGGTTTGAAGCCTTTGCTCTTCAGGAGTTCCTTCAGTGTGTCATACCAAGCGCGAGGTGCTTGTTTGAGGCCATACAGTGCCTTGTTGAGCTTGTACACCATATCAGGATGCTTAGGATCTTCAAAACCAGGCGGTTGAGCGACATACACTTCTTCGATTTTGCCATTCAGAAGGGCACTCTTCACATCCATTTGGTACAGAAGAATGTTGTGATGGTTAGCATAAGCCAGCAGTATGCAAATGGCTTCAAGCCGAGCCACAGGAGCAAAGGTTTCATCGAAGTCTATTTCTTCCACTTGTGTGTAACCTTGAGCAACGAGGCGAGCTTTGTTTCTAACAACTTGTCCAAGTTCATCCTGCTTGTTGTGATAGATCCATTTTGTGCCAATGACATTGTGCTTGCGAGGATCAGGACATTTGACAAGCTCCCAGACATTATTCAGCTCAAACTGTTGAAGCTCTTCTTGCATAGCTTGAATCTATTCATGTTCCATGAAGGCTTCTTCGACTTTCTTGGGTTCAGATATAGAGACAAAAGCAAAATGACCACAGAAGTATGCTAGTTCTGTAGCTCTTGATCGAGTGAGAGGGCCAGGAGTGTTGATGCTATCAATGATCTTCTAAATTTGGACTTCATTTGCAACCCAAGGATGAGTTGGACGAAGATTTTGATTTGACTGACTATTGTCTTAGTCCTCAGCATTGACTTCAGACTGAGCATTGTCTTCAGGTTGATTAGGTGTAGAAATGATAATCTCATCCTCAACCTGTTCCTCTGTGGGTATGATTTCTCTAGGGGTGGAAACGGATCGGATGCGGATCGGATAGTGCTCTTACCACTTCCGTTTTTATATTTTCAAAACGAATACGAATGCGAATACGGATGTTATCGGATACGGATCCGGCTCGGATGTTATTCGAATACGGATATGTATCGGATATTTTCTTGATTCGAAACGGATACGAATATAGCGACATATTGCTTAAGTATACTAGTCAATAGCTATATGACATGAAATAATCAACTTGTGACATACAATAAGTCAATGATAAATAGGTTTATGAATATATCCTATTGTAATGTATAACAATTTCTAAGTTTAATCATACGAAGAGTAATTTTTGACCACTTATTTGGCTTTTATGTTGGATAATTGGAATGTTTGGGCTAGAATTTTGAAAATTACCTCCCATAATCTTATTCGGATACGGATATATCCACTTACATATCCATATTTGTGTCAAAAGCTCATACCATATTTTATTTTTTATTTGTTAAATAAATTCGGATACGGATAGTTTCCATTTCCATTTTGGTTCGGATGCGGATGTTTCGGATACGAATAGGCATTTTCTCGAATATGAAAATCGGATATTTCGGATTATCCGCGACCACTTTCCACCCCTAGATTTCTCCAGTACCCATTAACTTGATAGCTTCACCTGGTGTGGCTTCATCTAGCACATTTGGCAGGTGCTCTCTTTGCGAGTCGTTAGTCTCATCGAACCGCACATCTACAGTTTCAATCACTTTATAGTGAAAGAGGTTGAAGACTCTATAGGTGTGCGAGTCATTTCCGTAACCAAGCATAAAACCTTCATGTGTTTTCGGTGCAAATTTAGACGTGTGATGTGGATCTTTGATCCAGCACCTAGCACCAAAGACTTTGAAGTAACTGACATTTGGCTTCTTACCAGTCAGAAGTTCAAAAGATGTCTTCTTGAAGAACTTGTGAAGATATACTTTGTTGATGATGTGGCATGTAGTGTCAATAGCTTCAGGACAAAATTTCCTTGGAGTCTTGTACTCATCAAGCATCGTTCGTGCCATCTCAATGAGCGTTCTATTCTTGCGCTCCATGATGCCATTCTGCTGAGGTGTATAAGGAGCAGAGAACTCGTGTGTGATGCCAAAAGTATCAAGATAAATGTCGAGGCTAGCATTATTGAACTTAGTGCCATTGTCACTCTGGATGTGCTTGATCTTGATGCCATAATTCGTCATGGCCCGGTTTGCGAAGCGTCTGAAGACATCCTGCAGTTCAGTCTTTTAGAGAATTATGCGCACCCAGGTGTATCTTGAGTAGTCATTAACAACAATGAAGCCATAGAGATGTGCAGTAGTAGTGAGTAGGGAGAAATAGATCCATGTGAAGGAACTCGAAGGGATGTGAGGTAGTCATGATTGTCTTCGAGGGATGCTTGGCGCTCGTCATCTTTCCAGCTTCACAGGTGATACGTCTCCAACGTATCTATAATTTTTGATTGTTCCATGCTATTATATTACCTGTTTTGGATTTTTAATGGGCTTTAATATGCTCTTTTATATTATTTTTGGGACTAACCTATTAACCGGAGGCCCAGTGCCAGTTTCTGTTTTTTGCCTATTTCAGTGTTTTACAGAAAACGAATACCAAACGAAATGAAACCTTTGCAAAGATCTTTCTTGGACCATCCAGAAGACTTGGAGTTGAAGTCTGGGACTCTACGAGGAGGCCACGAGGCAGGAGGGTGCGCCCATGGGGGTAGGCGTGCACCCCACCCTCATGGGCCCCTCGTAGCTCCACCAACGTACTTCTTTCGCCTATATAAATACTATTATACCCTAGAAACATCAGGGGAAGCCACAAAACCACTTTTCCACTGCCGCAACCTTCTGTACCCGTGAGATCCCATCTTGGGGCCTTTTCCGGTGATCTGCCAGAGGGGGAATCGATCATGGAGGGCTTCTACATCAACACCATTGCCTCTCCAATGAAGCGTGGGTAGTTTACCACAGACCTTCGGGTCCATAGTTATTATCTAGATGGCTTCTTCTCTCTCTTTGATTCTCAATATCATGTTCTCCTCAATGTTCTTGGAGATCTATTTGATGTAATATTCTTTTGTGGTGTGTTTGATGAGATCCGATGAATTGTGGATTTATGAACTTGATTATCTATGAATATTATTTGGTTCTTCTCTGAATTCTTATATGCATGATTTTATATCTTTGCAAGTCTCTTAGAATTATCAGTTTAGTTTGGCCTACTAGATTGATCTTTCTTGCAATGGGAGAAGTGCTTAGCTTTGGGTTCAATCTTGCGGTGTCCTTTCCCAGTGACAGTAGGGGCAGCAAGGCACGTGTTGTACTGTTGCCATCGAGGATAAAAAGATGGGGTTTATATCATATTGCTTGAGTTTATCCCTCTACATCATGTCATCTTGCTTAATGCGTTACTCCGTTCTTATGAACTTAATACTCTAGATGCATGTTGGATAGCGGTCGATGTGTGGAGTAATAGTAGAAGATGCAGAATCGTTTCTGTCAACTTGACACGGACGTGATGCCTATGTTCATGATCATTGCCTTAGATGTCTTCATAATTATGCGCTCTTCTATCAATTGCTCGGCAGCAATTTGTTCACCCACCATAATACATGCTATCTTGAGAGAAGCCACTAGTGAAACCTATGGCCCCCGGGTCTCTTTTCCATTATATTGAATCTATTAGTTTCCCATTAACTTGCCAATTTCTGTCGCCGTTCCTTTTTATTGCAATCTTTACTTTCCGATCTATACAAGAACAATACCAAAAATATTTACTTTACTATCTCTATTAGATCTCACTTTTGCGAGTGACTATGAAGGGATTGACAACCCCTTTACCGCATTGGTTGTAAGGTTCTTGATTTTTTGTGCAGGTAGTAGGTGACTTGTGTGTCATCTCCTACTGGGTTGATACCTTGGTTCTCAAAACTGAGGGAAATACTTATGCCACTTTGTTGCATCACCCTTTCATCTTCAAGGGAAAACCAACGCATGCTCAAGAGGTAGCAAGAAGGATTTCTGCCATCGTTGCCGGGGAGATCTATGCTAGGTCAAGACAAACCAAGTACCCATCATAAACTCTTCTCCCCTGCATTACATTATTTGACATTCGCCTCTCATTTTCCTCTCCCCCACTTCTAAAACGATTTTCGAAAACCTTTGCCTTTTCTTCGCCCCTCTTCCGTTCGTCTCTTTTCGCTTGCCTCTTGTGTGCTTATTTGCTAGTGCAGTTTGTTGCCATCATGTCTGAAACTGGGGAGGTTATCGTTGAAAAAGATAGTGGTAACGATGGGGGAAACTTTGATGCTTTTGATAATCCGCATGAAGAACCTACTATTTTACATACTAAAAAGTTCCGGATTGGTAGTGGTAATATTATTGGAAAAGGAGTTATTCAAGATTTCTTTACTTGTGTCGGTGCTTTGCCCACTATGGGTGGGTCTATTCTTCATAGAACTAGTAGTCTTGCGGATGCTATATCTTTGCTCATAGTTGAACTTGAAAGACAATTTATCCACATTCGTCCTTGCATACAAAGGATTTTTCTAGAGTTTTTCAATATTGAGCATTCTTCTGTTAAGCGAGCGGCTACCATCTTCCTAGCACATGAATTCAAATTTATAATGAAAGAGGCCAATGAAATTTTTGTGCATTATAGGGTGGATGTTGGTCGTCCTCCCATAGAAGCAATTCTTTTTAATCAAGAAGACATAATGCATTAACGATCTTTAGATCATGTTGCTTATAATGAAAATCTTAGAGAGAGGGTTCCTAGTGATGTTCTAGTTGATAGGATTTCTGGACTTAATGACAATTTTGCTATTCAGAACAATGGGATAGGTTTTCCTCTTGAACAAAGGCTCATGACTTTTGCCAAAAGAATGCTTATAATGATGAATTGGTCGTGCAATATGAGGAGCCAAAGGAAGAACCAATTCCTCTTGAGCTTGATCTTGGGGACTTTTGTCCCATTAAATTTAGCCCTTTTGATTACTTTTGCTTTACACAAAGAAAACTTGCTGCTGAATGTAGGGAGTATGAGATGTGTTTTCGCGATTTGCCCTATCCTTATTATGGCAATACCTAGATCTATTCGTGTTTTTATGCCTAGCTAGGGGCGTTAAACGATAGCGCTTGTTGGGAGGCAAGGCAACCCAATTTTATTTTTGTTCTTTGCTTTTTGCTCCTGTTTAGTAATAAATAATTCATCTAGCTTCTGGTTATATGTAGTTTTATGTTTTAATTAGTGTTTGTGCCAAGTAGAACCTTTGGGAAGACTTGGGTGAAGTCTTTGCGATCTTGCTGTAAAAAACAGAAACTTTTGCGCTCACGAGAATAGCTGTGATTTTTTACTGGAGAGTGCTTTTAGGTTGATTCTTGTCGCAAATGATTAATAGACAAATTCCTCACGCCCAAGAATTTATTTCAGAATTTTTGTAGTAACAGAAATATTCGAAAGTTACAGATTTCTACAGACTATTCTGTTTTTGGCAGATTCTGTTTTTCGTGTGTTGTTTGCTTATTTTGACGAATCTATGAGTAGTATCGGGGGGTATGAACCATAGAGAAGTTGGAATACAGTAGGTTAAACACCAATATAAATAAAGAATGAGTTCATTACAGTACCTTAAAGTGATGGTTTATTTTCTTATACTAACGGAGCTCATGAGATTTTCTGTTGAAGTTTTGTGTTGTGAAGTTTTCAAGTTTTTGGGTAAAGATTTGATGGATTTTGGAATAAGGAGTGGCAAGAGCCTAAGCTTGGGGATGCCAAAGGTGCCCCAAGATAATTCAAGAACAACCAAAAGCCTAAGTTTGGGGATGCCTCGGATGGCATCCCCTCTTTCGTCTTCGTCTATCGGTAACTTTACTTGAGGCTATATTTTTATTCACCACATGATATGTGTTTTGCTTGGAGCGTCTTGTATGATTTGAGTCTTTGGTTTTTATTTTACCACAATCATCCTTGTTATACACACCTTTTGGGAGAGACACGCATGAATCAGAATTTATTAGAATACTCTATGTGCTTCACTTATATCTTTTGAGCTAGATAATATTGCTCTAGTGCTTCACTTATATCTTTTTAGAGCACGGTGGTGGTTTTATTTTATAGAAATTATTGATCTCTCATGCTTCACTTATATTATTTTGAGAGTCCTTTAGAACAGCATGGTAATTTGCTTTGGTTTTAAAATTAGTCCTAATATGATGGACATCCAAGATGGGTATAATAAAAACTTTCATATAAAGTGCATTGAATACTATGGGAAGTTTGATTCTTTATGATTGTTTTGAGATATGAAGATGGTGATATTAAACTCATTCTAGTTGATTAGTTGTGAATTTGAGAGATACTTGTGTTAAAGTTTGTGATTCCCGTAGCATGCACGTATGGTGAACCGTTATGTGGTGAAGTTGGAGCATGATTTATTTATTGATTGTCTTCCTTATGAGTGGCGGTCGGGGATGAGCGATGGTCTTTTCCTACCAATCTATCCCCCTAGGAGCATGCGATTAGTACTTCGTTTTGATAACTAATAAATTTTTGCAATAAGTATGTGAGTTCTTTATGACTAATGTTGAGTCCATGGATTATACGCACTCTCACCCTTCCACCATTGCTAGCCTCTCTAGTACCGCGCAACTTTCGCCGGTACCATACACCCACCATATAACTTCCTCAAAATAGACACCATACCTACCTATTATGGCATTTCCATAGCCATTCCGAGATATATTACCATGCAACTTTCCATCGTTCTGTTTATTATGACACGCTCCATCATTGCCATATTGCTAGCATGATCATGTAGTTGACATTGTATTTGTGGCAAAGCCACCGTTCATAATTTTTCATACATGTCACTCTTGAATCATTGCACATCCCAGTACACCGCCAGAGGCATTCACATAAAGTCATATTTTGCTCTAAGTATCGAGTTGTAATTCTTGAGTTGTAAGTAAATAAAAGTGTGATGATCTTCATTCCCAGTGAGGAAATGATGATGGAGACTATGATTCCACCACAAGTCGAGGTGAGACTCCGGACTAAATAAAAAAAGGCCATAAAAAATAGAAAGGTCCAAATAAAAATGAGAGAAAAAGAGAGAAGGGACAATGCTACTATCCTTTTACCACACTTGTGCTTCAAAGTAGCACCATGATCTTCATGATAGGGAGTCTCCTATGTTGTCACTTTCATATGCTAGTGGGAATTTTTCATTATAGAACTTGGCTTGTATATTCCAATGATGGGCTTCCTCAAAGTGCCCTAGGTCTTCGTGAGCAAGCAACTTGGATGCACTCCCACTTAGTTTTCTTGTTGAGATTTCATACACTTATAGCTCTAGTGCATCCGTTGCATGGCAATCCCTACTCACTCACATTGATATCTGTTGATGGGCATCTCCATTGCCCGTTGATACGCCTAGTTGATGTGAGACTATATTCTCCTTTTTGTCTTCTCCACAGCCACCATTCTATTCCACGTAAAGTGCTATGTTCATAGCTCACGCTCATGTATTACGTGAAGATTGAAAAAGTTTGAGAACATCAAAAGTATGAAACAATTACTTGGCTTGTCATCGGGATTGTGCATGATTGAATACTTTGTGTGATGAATATAGAGCATAGCCACACAATATGATTTTGTAGGGATAACTTTCTTTGGCCATGTTATTTTGAGAAGACATGATTGCTTTGTTAGTATGCTTGAAGTATTATTATTTTTATGTCAGTATTAAACTTTTGTCTTGAATCTTTCGGATCTGAACATTCATGCCACAATAAAGAAAATTACATTGATAAATATGCTAGGTAGCATTCCACATCAAAAATTATGTTTTTATCATTCACCTACTCGAGGACGAGCAGGAATTAAGCTTGGGGATGCTTGATACGTCTCCAACATATCTATATTTTTTATTGTTCCATGCTATTATATTATCTATTTTGGATGTTTAATGGGCTTTAATATGCTCTTTTATATTATTTTTGGGACTAACCTATTAACCGGAGGCCCAGTGCCAATTTCTGTTTTTTGCCTATTTCAGTGTTTTATAGAAAAGGAATACAAAACGGAATGAAACCTTCGTGAGGATCTTTCTTGGACCAAAAGCAATCCATAAGACTTGGAGTTGAAGTCTGGGACTCTACGAGGAGGCCACAAGGCAGGAGGGCGCCCCCGGGGGGGTAGGCGCCTCCCCCACCCTCGTGGGCCCCTCGTAGCTCCACCGACGTACTTCTTTCGCCTATATATACTCTTATACCCTAGAAACATCAGGGGGAGCCATGAAACCACTTTTCAACCGCCGCAACCTTCTGTACCCGTGAGATCCCATCTTGGGGCCTTTTCTGGCGATCTGCCGGAGGGGGAATCGACCATGGAGGGCTTCTACATCAACACCATTGCCTCTCCGATGAAGCATGAGTAGTTTACCACAGACCTTCGTGTCCATAGTTATTATCTAGATGGCTTCTTCTCTCTCTTTGATTCTCAATACCATGTTCTCCTCGATGTTCTTGGAGATCTATTTGATTTAATATTCTTTTGTGGTGTGTTTGTTGAGATCCGATGAATTGTGGATTTATTAACTTGATTATCTATGAATACTATTTGGTTCTTCTCTGAATTCTTATATGCATGATTTGATATATTTGCAAGTCTCTTCGAATTATCGGTTTAGTTTGGCCTACTAGATTGATCTTTCTTGCAATCGGAGAAGTGCTTAGCTTTGGGTTCAATCTTGCGGTGTCCTTTCCTAGTGACAGTAGGGGCAGCAAGGCACGTGTTGTATTGTTGCCATCGAGGATAAAAAGATGGGGTTTATATCATATTGCTTGAGTTTATCCATCTACATCATGTCATCTTGCTTAATGCGTTACTCCGTTCTTATGAACTTAATACTCTAGATGCATGCTGGATAGCGGTCGATGTGTGGAGTAATAGTACTAGATGCAGAATCGTTTCGGTCTACTTGACACGGACGTGATGCCTATGTTCATGATTATTGCCTTAGATGTCTTCATAATTATGCACTCTTCTATCAATTGCTCAGCAGTAATTTTTTCACCCACCATAATACATGCTATCTTGAGAGAAGCCATTAGTGAAACCTATGGCCCCTGGGTCTCTTTTCCATTATATTGAATCTATTAGTTTCCCGTCAACTTGCCAATTTCTGTCGTCGTTCCTTTTTATGGCAATCTTTACTTTCCAATCTATACAACAAAAATACCAAAAATGTTTACTTTACTATCTCTATTAGATCTCACTTTTGCGAGTGACCGTGAAGGGATTGACAACCCCTTTATCGCGTTGGTTGCAAGATTCTTAATTGTTTGTGCAGGTACTAGGTGACTTGTGTGTCGTCTCCTACTGGATTGATACCTTGGTTCTCAAAACTGAGGGAAATACTTACGCTACTTTGCTGCATCACCCTTTCCTCTTCAAGGGAAAACCAATGCATGCTCAAGAGGTAGCAACAGGCACCACATAGATGATCCTTCTTGAACTTGACGCCCTCGATGCCAATGTTGTGCTTCTTCTTTGCGAGAGTGTACAGGTTCCTCATGCCCCCATGTCCTAGCCATCGATGCCATAGCCAGCATTCTGAAGCCTTTGCTAGAAGTCATACAGCAAGCTGTGGTCCTGCTGAGAAATCTACCATATACATATCACCTCTTCGATAGCCGTCAAAGACTAGAGATTTTTCATATTCCATTAGCATAAGAGAATGATATTTTCCAAATATCACAATCATGTTTAGATCACAAACCATTGACACAGACATTAAGTTGTAACCAAGGGATTCAACAAGCATCACTTTATCCATGTGACGATCCTTTGAGATAGCAACTCTACCAAGACCCAATACCTTACTTTTACCAGTGTCAGCGAATGTGATGTGGCTCTTAGTAGATGGACGTAGGGTTGAATCCATAAGAAGACTTCGATCACCAGTCATGTGGTTGGTGCAGCCGCTGTCCATGATCCATTCAGTGACTTTCAGAGTTGTACCCTATAGTGCGGTTAGCGGGATAGGCTTCACCAAGAGTATTGTGAAACAGAAACATGTAGCGAACAAGCATATTATCAAAGTTTAAATCCTGGTTAGGCATGATAGGATGCTCGTCAAGGAACCCTGGGACGAAATACATGATAAGACCATTTGAGCATTTTATATTGTGTCCCACAAGATGTTTTAGGTCTCCAGCATTGTTGTCAGAAGATTTTGCTTTCCGGCTGGAGACCTTTCCCTGCAAAAGAAGTTAATTTTTCTTAACCATCCACATCTTCAGGGGTGGCTCAGAAGCAATGAGTCTAAGTGCAGCATCTAAGAACTTTGGCTTGGGAGCCCTAGCAAATAGCTTTGCAGGAGGAGAATAATACTCATAAAAATATGTAGAAAAAGTTCTTAGTTTTGTGAACATAGCGGTTAGATGAAACACGCTCATATTCATGAGTCTCATAGCGATTCTCCTACAAAACATTGGCGTTAGGGTGACCATGAGTGGTCCTTTGTCTGTATGAAGCCTTTGGATAATATGACACCTTTGGTCGGGGGTTTGTCTTTTTCCCAGGTGGTGTCATGATGACATTCACGGGAAGCTTCTCAAGACAACTTTTGGGCACCTAGATCTTCTTCTGTGGTGACCCATTCCTGCAATTAGTACCAATGTACCTGGCAAACACTTCACCATTCAGATTCTTAAACAGATTATAATTTGCATCAAAGGATTCATCAATGATAATTAGGTTAGCACAAGTGAAGCCAGATAAACTAGATGGGTCCACTAAAGGATCCTTAGCAGCAGCCCAGGTGGTTTTGGGGTGGCATCCAATATGAACCATCAACGTTCATTTTCCTCTCGAACCCAACACCCTCTTTCCTAGGGTTTCGGTTCAGAATCTGTTTCTTGAGGACATCGCACAAAGTTTGATGCCCTTTGAGGCTTTTGTACATGCCGGTCAAGCAATGTCTTCAACCTAGCATTCTCATTAGCAATAGTAGTGGCATCCTCAGTAGAGGGGTTAGTTACCACATCAACAGTTGAAGATATTGCAACATCAGAGGCAGTAGAACATTCAGCAATACAGACAACATTTTTGTGCTCAAGACACTTTAAGCATGGTGGAACAAATTCTACCTGAGCGGTACTGATCTGTTGGGCGAGTAGTGAATCGTTCTCCTTTTGAAGATCTTCATGAGACGCTCTCAGTTTCTCTAGATCCTGCTTCCTTTGAAGACAATCATAGGAAATCTTTTCATGAGAGGCTAAGAGAGTTTCATGACGACTTTCAAGATCTTCGTACTTAACGTGAAGACTTTTAATGTCTTCGATTAAGGACTGAGTTCGATTCATTTCCACATCCAACAGGTCATCGCTTTTGTCTAGCAGCTTTTGAATATGTTCCATAGCAGTTTGTTGCTCAGTTGCAATTTTAGCAAGTGTCTTATAGCTAGGTCTGGATTCACATTCAGAGTCATCTTCACTAGAGGTTTGGAAGTAAGCATCACGTGAAGTTACCTTGCACCACATGCCATGAAGCAGTAGGTAGGAGCAGAGTCGTCGTCTGATGTCTACTACACAACCTTCTTCTTGTAGACGTTGTTGGGCCTGCAAGTGCACAGGTTTGTAGGACAGTAGCAAATTTCCCTCAAGTGGATGACCTAAGATTTATCAATTCGTGGGAGGCGTAGGATGAAGATGGTCTCTCTCAAACAACCCTGCAACCAAATAACAAATAGTCTCTTGTGTCCCCAATACACCCAATACAATGGTGAATTGTATAGGTGCACTAGTTCGGGGAAGATATGGTGATACAAGTGCAATATGGATGGTAGATATAGGTATTTGTAATCTGAAAATATAAAAACAGCAAGGTAACTAATGATAAAAGTGAGCACAAATGGTATTGCAATGATAGGAAACAAGGCATAGGCTTCATACTTTCACTAGTGCAAGTTCTCTCAACAATAATAACATAACCGGATCATATAACAATCCCTCAACATGCAACAAAGAGTCACTCCAAAGCCACTAATAGCGAAGAACAAATGAAGAGACTATGGTAGGGTATGAAACCACCTCAAAGTTATCCTTTCCGTTCAATCTATTCAAGAGTTCGTACTAGAATAACACCTTAAGACACAAATCAACCAAAACCCTAATGTCACCTAGATACTCCATTGTCACCTCAAGTATCTGTGTGCATGATTATACGATATGCATCACACAATCTCAGATCCATCTATTCAACCAACACAAAGTACTTCAAAGAGTGCCCCAAAGTTTCTACTGGAGAGTCAAGAAGAAAACGTGTGCCAACCCCTATGCATAGGTTCATGGGCAGAACCCGCAAGTTGATCACAAAACATACATCAAGTGGCACGTGATATCCCATTGTCACCACAGATAAACACGGCAATACATACATCAAGTGTTCTCAAATCCTTAAAGACTCAATCCGATAAGATAACTTCAAAGGGAAAAATCAATCCATTACAAGAGAGTAGAGGGGGAGAAACATCATAAGATCCAACTATAATAGCAAAGCTCGCGATACATCAAGATCATGCCATAGAGAGAACACGAGAGAGAGAGAGATCAAACACATAGCTACTGGTACATACCCTCAGCCCCGACGGTGAACTACTCCCTCCTCGTCATGGAGATCGCCGGGATGATGAAGATGGCCACCAGTGATGGGTTCTCCCTCTGGCAGGGTGCCGAAACGGGCTCCCGAGAGGTTTTTGGTGGCTACAGAGGCTTGCGGCGGCAAAACTCCCGATCTATCTTCGTTTTCGATGTTTTTAGGGTATGTAGGCTTATATAGGCGAAAGAAGTCGGTCGGGGGAGCCCCGAGGGGCCCACGAGAGGGTAGGGCGCGCCCCCCCTATCTCGTGGCCTCCTCCATGATCCCTTGGCTTGCACTCCAAGTTCCTGGGATTGGTTCTATTCCAAAAATAACTTTTCTGAAGGTTTCATTCCATTTGGACTCCGTTTGATATTCCTTCTCTTTGAAATACTGAAACAGGCAAGAAAACAGCAACATGGGCTGGGCCTCCGGTTAATAGGTTAGTCCCAAAAATGATATAAATGTGTAAAATAAAGCCCATAAGCATCCAAAAAGGGTAATATAATAGCATGGAACAATCAAAAATTATAGATACGTTGGAGACGTATCATCGTCGTCATCATCATCGGCTTTGGCTTCAACGATGCGACCATTATCTTCAATGTTGAAGATGGACTTGGCGACGAACGCTGACACCAGAGCCAAGCTTGCCACGCCTGAATCAGACTCCTCCTGAGACTCCACCTCCGCCTCCTCAGAAGCAGACTCCTCATCTGAATCCATTTCCTTGCCAATAAATGCACGAGCCTTGCTTGATGAGGTCTTCTTGTGAGATGAAGACTTTGACGACTTTGAAGAAGATTTTGAAGATTTCTTTTTCTTCTTGTCATCAGAATCATACTCCTTGCTCTTCTTCTTCTTTCTTCGATTCCTTATCCCACTGAGGACACTCAGAGATGTAGTGTCCTGTCTTCTTGCATTTGTGGCAAGTCCTCTTCTTGTAGTCACGTGATGAAGCCTCGTCATTCTTGGAGCTAGATCTTGAAGACTTGCTGAATCGATTCTTCTTGGAGAACTTCTGGAACTTCCTCACGAGCATTGCAAGCTCTTTGCCAAGCTCTTGAGGATCACCAGAGCTACAGTCAGATTCTTCTTCAAATAAGGAAACAACCTTTGCCTTCAGAGCACGGGTTTGGCCATAGTTGGGACCACAGATATCACGCTTCTCAGATAGCTGCAACTCATGTGTGTTGAGCCTCTCGAGTATGTCAGACAGATCAAGATCTTTGAAGTCAGGATGTTCTTGAATTATCAGGGCTAAGGTGTCAAACGAGCTGTCAAGTGACCTCAGAAGCTTCTTCACGATCTCATGCTTGGTGATCTCAGTGGCGCCGAGAGCATGCAACTCATTGGTGATATTAGTCAAGCGATCGAACGTGAGCTGGACATTTTCATTGTCGTTTCTCTTGAAGAGGTTGAAGAGATTGCGAAGGACATCGATTCTTGAGTCCCTCTGAGTTGAGACACCTTCATTGACCTTGGACAGCCAGTCCCAGACCAGCTTTGCAGTTTCCAGTGCACTCACACGGCCATATTGCCCTTTGGTTAGATGACCACAGATGATGTTCTTGGCGGTTGAGTCCAATTGAGAAAATCTCTTGACATCAGTAGCGGTGACACCTTCACCGACTTTGGAAACGCCAGTCTGGATGACATACCAGAGATCAACATCAATGGCTTCAAGATGCATGCGCATCTTGTTCTTACAGTAGGGGTAGTCAGTGCCATTGAAGAGAGGGCACCCAATGGAGACCTTGATTATCCCTGCAGTCAACAGAGCTAAAACTCCAGGTGGTTAAACCGAATCACACAGAACAAGGGAGTACCTAGCTCTGATGCCAATTAGAAGTGCTAGTTATCGACTAGAGGGGGGTGAATAGGCGATTTTTATGAAAGTCTTCAAAACATGGCAGTTTTGAAGACAAATAGGTAAACCAAGCCTATATAGTAAGCAGCAGAATGAAAGCTACACTAGACAAGCATAAGTCTAACATACAACATAACGAAAGCACAAAGACTAATTGCAACTAGGTAGACAGGATCAGAAAGGTAGGTAGTACGAAGCTAAATAGATAATAGTCTTCACAGCATGAAGTCAAACAGATTAGACAGGCAAGCGATGACTTCACGAAGACAACTGAAAAGTAAGGAGAGTAGAGGATAGAACCAGTAGCCTGACAAAGACAAAGATTTAGTAGACCAGTTCCAGTTGCTGTGACAACTGTACGTCTGGTTAGGGAGGCTGAGATTTAACTCAGAAGACCGTGTCTTCACCTTATTCCCCTTGAGCTAAGGACATCCAGTCCTTGCCCAATCACTCTGGTAAGTCTTCGAGGTAGACTTCCAAACCTTTCACCGACTTTGTTCACCGGCAATCCACGATGACTCTTGGATGCTCAGAACACGACACCTAACCAGCTGAAGGATTCACAGTCCTCAAGTGTAACAAGTCTTAAGATCACGCAGACAGAAAGACTTCAGTGATGCCTAACACTCTTTGGCTCTGGGTGTTTTGGGCTTTGTCCTCACAAGGATTTCTCTCTCAAATGCTTCGGAGGTGGGTTGCTCTCAAATGACAAAAGTCATGCACTAACTCTGAGCAGCCACCAATTTATGGTGCAAGGGGTGGGCTATTTATAGCCAAGAGTCAACCCGACCTGATATGTCCGAAATGACCCTTAGTCACTAAGAAACTGACACGTGTCTAACAGTCAGATTTCAAACACACACGGCCGCTTGGTTTGGGCTACAAGCAAAGCTGACTCATCCAGCTCTGGATAAGATTTGGTCTCATTTTCTTTGCTCGAAGACATAGTATTTGGTTGAGCATCACTTCAGTCACTCTGACTTTGTTCACTTGGGCCCCACTTAATAGTACGGTGGTTCCTATGACTCAATAAGAAGAAGAGAAACTACGAAACAACTATGTCTTCGCACTCCATAGTCTTCAAGTGAATAGCTTCACGCATCATAATCTTCGTCGTGAATGTCTTCATGAACCACCATTGTCTTCAATGTCTTCACACATTTTTAGGGGTCATCTCTGGTAGGTAAACCGAAGCAATGAGGGACACTACATGTGTTATCCTGCAATTCTCACAAACACATTATTCCCTCAACCACCCTTGTCGTCAATACTCCAAAACCAACTTGGGGTGGCACTAGATGCACATACACTTTGTAGTACAAGCACTCAGTTTTAGGCTTAGGTCCAGACTTGGGCTTCTTCCCGGGAGTAGCAACTTGCTTTCTATTCTTCTTGAAGTTCCCCTTCTTCCCTTTGCCTTGAAACTAGTGGTCTTGTCAATCATCAGCACTTAATGCTCTTTCTTGATTTATACCTTCGTCGATTTCTGCATCACGAAGAGCTCGGGAATTGTTTTCGTCATCCCTTGCATACTATAGTTCATCCTGAAGTTCCACTAATTTGGTGATGGTGACTAGAGAACTCTATCAATCACTATATTATTTGGAAGATTAACTCTCACTTGACTCAAGTGATTGTAGTACCCAGACATTCTGAGCACATGCTCACTAGCTGAGCAATTCTCCTCCATCTTTTAGGCGAAGTATTTTTAGAGCTATCATACCTCTTAACACGGGCATGAGTCTGAAATACCAATTTCAGCTCTTGGAACATCTCATGTGCTCTGTGGCGTTCAAAACGTTTTTGAAGTCCCGTTTCTAAGCCGTAAAGCATGGTGCACTAAACTATCAAGTAGTCACCATATTGAGCTAGCCAAACGTTCATAACATCTGCATCTGCTCCTGCAATAGGTCTATCACCTAGCGGCGCATCAAGGACATAATTCTTCTATGCAGCAAGGAGGATAAACCTCAGATCATGGACTCATTCCGCATCATTGCTACTATCATCTTTCAACTTAGTTTTCTCTAGGAACATATCAAAAAACACAGGGAAGCTACAACACGAGCTATTGATCTACAACATAATTTGCAAATACTATTAGGACTAAGTTCATGATAAATTAAAGTTCAATTAATCATATTACTTCAGAACTCCCACTTAGATAGACATCCCTCTAGTCGTCTAAATGATCACATGATCCAAATCAACTAAACCATGTCCAATCATCACATGAGATGGAGTAGTTTTCAATGGTGAACATCACTATGTTGACCATATCTACTATATGATTCATGCTCGACCTTTCGGTCCCTAGTGTTCTGAGGCCATATCTGCATATGCTAGGCTCGTCAAGTTTAACCCGAGTATTCTGCGTGTGCAAAACTGGCTTGCACCCATTGTATGTGAACGTAGATCTTATCACACCCGATCATCACGTGGTGTCTCGGCACGACAAACTGTAGCAATGGTGCATACTCAGGGAGAACACGTATACCTTGAAATTTTGTAAGGGATCATCTTATAATGCTACCACCGTACTAAGCAAAATAAGATGCATAAAAGATAAACTTCACAGGCAATCAAAATATGTGACATGATATGGCCATCATCATCTTGTGCTCATGATCTCCATTACCGAAGCATCGTCATGATCTCCATCGTCACCAGCGTGACACCTTGATCTCCATCGCAGCATCGTTGTCATTTCGCCAACTATTGCTTCTACGACTATCGCTACCGCTTAGTGAAAAAGTAAAACAATTACATGGCGATTGCATTGCATACAATAAAGCGACAACCATATGGCTCTTGCCAGTTGCCGATAACTCTGTTGCAAAACATGATCATCTCATACAACAATTTATATAACATCATGTCTTGACCATATCACATCACAGCAAGCGCTGCAAAAACAAGTTAGACGTCCTCTACTTTGTTGTTGCGAGTTTTATGTGGCTGCTACGGGCTTCTAGCAAGAACCGTTCTTACCTATGTTGGGAAACGTAGCAGAAATTCAAAATTTTCTACGCAACACCAAGATCAATCTATGGAGATTCTAGCAACAAGAGAGGGAGAGGATGAGCATCTTCATACCTTTGAAGATCGCTAAGCGGAAGCGTTACAAGAACGCGGATGAAGGAGTCGTACTCGTAGCGATTCAGATCACGGTTGATTCCGATCTAAGCACCGAACAACGGTGCCTCCGCGTTCAACACACGTACAGCCTGGGGACGTCTCCTCCTTCTTGATCCAGCAAGGGGAGAGGAGAAGTTGAGGGAGAACTCCGACAGCACGATGACATGGTGGTGATGGAGCTCGTGGTTCTCCGGCAGGGCTTCGCCAAGCACTACGGCGGAGGAGGAGGTGTTGGAGGAGGGAGAGGGCTGCTCCAGGGGAAGGGTGCGGCTGCCCTCTCTCTCCCTCACTATATATAGGGGGAAGGGAGGAGGGGGAGGCGCCCTAGGGTTCCCTAGGGGAGGGGCGGCGGCCATAGGGGAAACCCTAGATGGGTTTTGGCGCCCCCACCCCCTAGGAAACTTGCCCCCCAAGCCAGGAGAGGCGGCTGCCCTAGGGGTGGCGCCCCCACATCTCCTGGTTACGTGAGATGGGGTGGGAGGGGCGCTCAGCCCCTTAGTGGGATGATGTACCCTCTCCCCTTGGCCCATAAGGCCCCCCAACGTTTGCCGGGGCCTCCGAAACTCCTTTCAGACACGCTGGTCATCACCTGGTACCCTCAGAACAATTCCGGACTCCAATACCCTTTGTCCAATATACCGATCTTCACCTCCGGACCATTCCGGAGCTCCTCGTCATGTCCGGGATCTCATCCGGGACTCTGAACAACCTTCGGTAACCACATACTATTTCCCATAACAACTCTAGCGTCACCGAACCTTAAGTGTGTAGACCCTACGGGTTCGGGAACCATGCAGACATGACCGAGACGTTCTCCGGTCAATAACCAACAGCAGGATCTAGATACTCATGTTGGCTCCCACATGTTCCATGATGATCTCATCGGATGAACCACGATGTCAAGGATTCAAGCAATCCCGTATGCAATTCCCTTTGTCAATCCGTATGTTACTTGCCCGAGATTCGATCGTCGGTATCCCAATACCTCGTTCAATCTCGTTACCGGCAAGTCACTTTACTCATTCTGTAATGCATGGTCCCGTGACTAACTACTTAGTCACATTGAGCTCATTATGATGATGCATTACCGAGTGGGCCCAGAGATACCTCTCCGTCTCACGGAGTGACAAATCCCAGTCTCGATTCGTGCCAACCCAACAGACACTTTTGGAGATACCCGTAGTGCACCTTTATAGCCACCCAGTTACGTTGTGACGTTCGGCACACCCAAGCATTCCTACGGTATCCGGGAGTTGCACAATCTCATGGTCTAAGGAAATGATACTTGGCATTAGAAAAGCTTTTAGCAAACGAACTACACGATCTTGTGCTATGCTTAGGATTGGGTCTTGTCCATCACATCATTCTCCTAATGATGTGATCCCGTTATCAATGGCATCCAATGTCCATGGTCAGGAAACCATGACCATCTGTTGATCAACGAGCTAGTCAACTAGAGGCTCACTAGGGACATGTTGTGGTCTATGTATTCACACATGTATTGCGGTTTCCGGTCAATACAATTATAGCATGAATAATAGACAATTATCATGAACAAGGAAATACAATAATAACAATTTTATTATTGCCTCTAGGGCATATTTCCAACAGTCTTCCACTTGCACTAGAGTCAATAATCTAGTTCACATCACTATGTGATTGTAATGAATCGACACCCATGGGGTTTGATCATATCTCGCTTGTGAGAGAGGTTATTAGTCAATGGATCTGAACCTTTCAGATCCGTGTGTGCTTTGCAAATCTCTATGTCATCTCCTAGATGCAGCTACCACGCTCTATTTGGAGCTATTCCAAATAACTTTTCTACTATACGGATCCGGTTTACTACTCAGAATAATCCGGATTAGTGTCAAAGTTTGCATCGGCGTAACCCTTTACGACGAACTCTTTTACCACCTCCATAACCGAGAAAAATTCCTTAGGCCACTAGTTACTAAGGATAAGTTTGACCTCTGTCCTGTGATCTATTCCTGGATCACTCTTGTACCCCTTGACTGACTCATGGCAAGGCACACTTCAGGTGCGGTATACAGCATAGCATACTATAGAGTCTACGTGTGAAGCATAGGGGACGACCTTCGTCCTTTCTCTCTCTTCTGCCGTGGTCATGTCTTGAGCCTTACTCAATATTCACACCCTATAACATAGCCAAGAACTCTTTCTTTACCGATCTATTTTGAACCTCTTCAAAATCTTGTCACGGTATGTATTTATTTGAAAGTACTATTAAGCATTTTTTGATCTATCCTTATAGATCTTGATGCTCAATGTTCAAGTAGCTTAATCCAGGTTTTCCATTGAAAAACACTTTTCAAATAACCCTATATGCTGTCCAGAAATTCTACATCATTTCTGATCAACAATATGTTAATAACATATACTCATCAGAAATTCTATAGTGCTCCCACTCACTTCTTTGGAAATACAAGTTTCTCATAAACCATGTATAAACCAAAAATCTTTGATTATCTCATCAAAGCGTATATTTCAACTCCGAGATGCTTACTCCAGTCCTTAGAAGGATTGCTGGAGCTTTGCATACTTGTTAGCATCTTTTAGGATTGACAAAACCTTTTGGTTGTATCACACACAACCTTTCCTCAAGAATATCATCAAGGAAATAATGGTTTTTACATCCTATCTGCAAGATTTCATAAATCATACAGTAACTGCTAATATAATTCCAACGGACTCTTTAGCATCGCTACGAGTGAGAAAGTCTCATCGCAGTCAACTCCTTGAACTTGTCGGAAAACATCTTAACGACAAGTCGAGCTTTATTAATGGTGACACTTACCATTATTGCCCGTCTTCCTTTTAAAATCCATCTGTACTCAACAGCCTTACGACCATCGAGTAGTTCTGCCAAAGTCTACACTTTGTTTTCATACATGGATCCTCTCTCGGATTTTATGGCCTCGAGCCATTCATCGGAATCCGGGCCCACCATCGCTTCTCCATAGCTCGTAGGTTCATTGTTGTCTAGCAACATGACCTCCAAGACAGGATTACGTACCACTCTGAAGCAGTATGCATCCTTGTCGACCTACGAGGTTTGGTAGTGACTTGATCCGAAGTTTCATGATCACTATCCTAAGCTTCTACTTTAATTGGTGTAGGTGCCACAGGAACAACTTCCTGTGCCCTGCTACACACTAGTTGAAGTGATGGTTCAACAACCTCATCAAGTCTCCACCATCCTCCCACTCAATTCTTTCAAGAGAAACCTTTCCTCGAGAAAGGACCCGTTTCTAGAAACAATGACTTTTGCTTCCGGATCTGAAATAGGAGGTCTACCCAACTGTTTTGGGTGTCCTATGAAGATGTATTTCTCCGCTTTGGGTTCGAGCTTATCAGGACGAAACTTTTTCACATAAGCGTCGCAGCCCCAAACTTTCAAGAAACGACAGCTTAGGTTTCTCTAAACCATAGTTCATACGGTGTCATCTCAACGGAATTACATGGTGTTGGGGAACGTAGTGATTTCAAAAATTTCCTACGCACACGCAAGATCATGGTGATGCATAGCAACGAGAGGGGAGAGTGTTTTCCACATACCCTCGTAGACCGTAAGCGGAAGCGTTATGACAACGCGGTTGATGTAGTCGTACGTCTTCACGATCCGACCGATCCAAGTACCGAACGTACGGCACCTCCGAGTTCAGCACATGTTCAGCTCGATGACGATCCCCGGACTCCGATCCAGCAAAGTGTCCGGGATGAGTTCCGTCAGCACGATGGCGTTGTGACGATGATGATGTTCTACCGACACAGGGCTTCGCCTAAGCACCGCAACGATATGACCGAGGTGGAATATGGTGGAGGGGGGCACCGTACACGACTAAAGAACGATCACGAAGATCAACTTGTGTGTCGGGGGGTGCCCCCCTGCCCCCGTATATAAAGGAGCAAGGGGGGAGGAGGCCGGCCCTAGGAGGGGGCGCGCCAAGTGTGGAGTCCTACTAGGACTCCCAAGTCCTAGTAGGATTCCACCTCCCTTGTTAGAGTAGGAGAAGGGAAAAGAGGGGGAGAGGAAGAAGGAAAGGGGGGCTGCGCCCCTTGTCCAATTCGGACTAGAGGGGGGGCGCAGGCCTCCTTCCTTTTGGCCTCTCTCCTCTATTCCCGTATGGCCCAATAATGCCCATATACTCCCCGGCGAATTCCCGTAACTCTCCGGTACTCCGAAAAATACCCGAATCGCTCGGAACCTTTCCGAACTCCGAATATAGTCGTCCAATATATCGATCTTTACGTCTCGACCATTTCGAGACTCCTCGTCATGTCCCCGATCTCATCCGGGACTCCGAACTCCTTCAGTACATCAAAACTCATAAACTCATAATATAACTGTCATCGAAACCTTAAGCGTGCGGACCCTACGGGTTCGAGAACTATGTAGACATGACCTAGAACTATTCTAGGTCAATAACCAATAGCGGAACCTGGATGCTCATATTGGCTCCTACATATTCTACGAAGATCTTTATCGGTCAAATCGCATAACAACATACGTTGTTCCCTTTGTCATCGGTGTGTTACTTGCCCGAGATTCGATCGTCGGTATCTCAATACCTAGTTCAATCTCGTTACTGGCAAGTCTCTTTACTCGTTACGTAATGCATCATTCTGTAACTAACTCATTAGCTACATTGCTTGCAAGGCTTATAGTGATGTGCATTACCGAGAGGGCCCAGAGGTACCTCTCCGACAATCGGAGTGACAAAACCTAATCTCGAAATACACCAACCCAACATGTACCTTTGGAGACACCTATAGTACTCCTTTATAATCACCCAGTTACGTTGTGACGTTTGGTAGCACCCAAAGTGTTCCTCCGGTAAACGGGAGTTGCATAATCTCATAGTTACAGGAACATGTATAAGTCATGAAGAAAGCAATAGCAATATACTAAACGATCAAGTGCTAGGCTAACGGAATGGGTCATGTCAATCACATCATTCTCCTAATGATGTGATCCCGTTAATCAAATGACAACTCATGTCTATGGTTAGGAAACTTAACCATCTTTGATTAACGAGCTAGTCAAGTAGAGGCATACTAGTGACACTATGTTTGTCTATGTATTCACACATGTATTATGTTTCCGGTTAATACAATTCTAGCATGAATAATAAACATTTATCATGATATAAGGAAATAAATAATAACTTTATTATTGCCTCTAGGGCATATTTCCTTCAGTCTCCCACTTGCACTAGAGTCAATAATCTAGTTCACATCGCCATGTGATTTAACACCAATATTCATATCTGTATATGATTAACATAGTTCACATCGTTATGTGACCAATACCCAAAGGGGTTACTAGAGTCAATAATCTAGTTCACATCGCTATGTGATTAACACCCAAAGTGTACTAAGGTGTGATCATGTTTTGCTCGTGAGAGAAGCTTAGTCAATGGGTCTGTCACATTCAGAGCCGTATGTATTTTGCAAACATTCTATGTCTTCAATGCTCTGCATGGAGCTACTCTAGCTTAATTGCTCCCACTTTCAATATGTATCCAGTTTGAGACTTAGAGTCATCTGGATTAGTGTAAAAGTTTGCACCGATGTAACTTTTACAATGAACTCTTTTATCACCTCCATAATCGAGAAACATCTCCTTAGTCCTTACTAAGGATATTCTTGACCGTTGTCGAGTGATCTACTATTAGATCAAAATTGTATTCCTTTGCCAAACTCAGAGCAAGGTATACAAGATGTCTGGTTCACAGCATAGCATACTTTATAGAACCTATGACTGAGGCATAGGGAATGACTTTTCATTCTCTTTCTATTTTCTGCCATGGTCGGGTCTTGAGTCTTACTCAACTTCACACCTTGCAACACAGGCAAGAACTCCTTATTTGACTGTTCCATTTTGAACTATTTCAAAAATTTATCAAGGTATGTATTCATTGAAAAATCTTATCAAGCGTCTTGATCTATCTATATAGATCTTGATGCTCAATGTGTAAGCAGCTTTATCGAGGTCTTTCTTTTAAAGAACTCCTTTCAAACACTCCTTTATGCTTTGTAGAATAATTCTACATTATTTCTGATCAACAATATGTCATTCACATATACTTATCAGAAATGTTGTAGTGTTCCCACTCACTTTCTTGTAAATACAGGCTTCATCGTAAGTCTGTACAAAACTATATGCTTTGATCAACTTATCAAAGCGTATATTCCAACTCTGAGATGCTTGCACCAGTCCATAGATGGATCGCTGGAGCTTGCACATTTTGTTAGCACCTTTAGGATTGACAAAATCTTCTGGTTGCATCATATACAACTCTTCTTTAAGAAAACCATTAAGGAATGCAATTTTGACATCCATTTGCCAGATTTCATAAAATGTGGCAATTGCTAACATGATTTGGACAGACTTAAGCATCACTACAGTTGAGAAAATCTCATTGTAGTCAACACCTTGAACTTGTCAAAAACCTTTTTGCGACAAGTCGAGCTTTGTAGATAGTAACACTACTATCAACATCCGTCTTCCTCTTGAAGATCCATTTATTTCTTATGGTTTGCCGATCATCGGGCAAGTTCACCAAAGTTCACACTTTGTTCTCATACATGGATCCTATCTCAGATTTCATGGCCTCCAGCCATTTTGCGGAATCTGGGCTCATCATCGCTTCCTCATAGTTCGTAGGTTTATCATGGTCTAGTAACATAACTTTCAGAACAAGATTACCATACCACACTGGTGCGGACCGTACTCTGGAAGACCTACGAGGTTCTATAGTAACTTGATCTGAAGTTTCATGATCATCATCATTAGCTTCCTCACTAATTGGTGTAGGAATCACTGGAACTGATTTCAGTGATGAACTATTTTCCAATTCGGGAGAAGGTACAGTTACCTCATCAAGTTCTACTTTCCTCCCACTCACTTCTTTCGAGAGAAACTCCTTCTCTAGAAAGGATCCATTTTAGCAACGAATATCTTGCATTCGAATCTGTGATAGAAGGTGTACCCAACAGTTTCCTTTGGGTATTCTATGAAGACGCACTTCTCCGATTTGGGTTTGAGCTTATCAGGATGAAACTTTTTCACATAAGCATCGTAGCCCCAAACTTTAAGAAATGACAGCTTAGGTTTATTGCTAAACCATAGTTCATTCGGTGTCATCTCAACGGATTTAGATGGTGCCCTATTTAACGTGAATGTAGCTATCTTTAATGCATAACCCTAAAACGATATTGGTAAATCGGTAAGAGACATCATTGTCGCACCATATCCAATAAAGTGCGGTTACGACGTTTGGACACACCATAATGTTGTGGTGTTCCAGGTGGCGTGAGCTGTGAAACTATTTCACATTGTTTTAATTGAAGACCAAACTCGTAACTCAAATATTCGTCTCCGTGATCAGATCGCAGAAACTTTATTTTCTTGTTACGATGATTTTTCCACTTCACTCTGAAATTCTTTGAACCTTTCAATTATTTCAGACTTATGTTTCATCAAGTAGATATACCCGTATCTGCTCAAATCATCTTGTGAAGGTCAGAAAATAACGATACTTGCCACGAGCATCAACACTCATTGTATATAATACATCGGTATGTATTATTTCCAATAAGTTAGTAGCTTGTTCCATTGTTCCGGAGAATGGAGTTTTAGTCATCTTGCCCAAAAGGCACGGTTCGCAAGCATCAAATGATTCACAACCAAGTGATTCCGAAAATCCATCTTTATGGAGTTTCTTCATGCGCTTTACACCGATATGACCCAAATGGCAGTGCCACAAATAAGTTGCACTATCATTATTAACTTTGCATCTTTTGGCATCAATATTATGAATATGTGTATCACTACGATCGAGATCCAACAAACTATTTTCATTGGGTGTATAACCATCGAAGGTCTTATTCATGTAAACAGAATAACAATTATTCGTTAACTTCAAATGAATAACCGTATCGCTATAAACATGATCAAATCATATTCATGCTCAACGCTAACGCTAAATAACATTTATTTAGGTTTAACACTAATCTCGAAAGTATAGGGAGTGTGCGATGATGATCATATCAATCTTGGAACTACTTCCAACACTCATCGTCACTTCCCCTTCAACTAGTCTCTGTTTATTCTGTAACTCCTGTTTCGAGTTCCTAATCTTAGCAACCGAACAAGTATCAAATACTCAGGGGCTATTATAAACACTAGTAAGGCACACATCAATAACCTGTATATCAAATATACCCTTGTTCACTTTGCCATCCTTCTTATCCACCAAATATTCAGGGCATTTCCGCTTCCAGTGACCATTTCCTTTGCAGTGTAAGCACTCAGTTTCAGGCTTTGGTTCAGCTTTGGGCTTCTTTGTGGGAGTGACAACTTGCTTGTCATTCTACTTGAAGTTCCCCTTTCTTTCCCTTTGCCCTTTTCTTGAAACTAGTGATCTTGTCAACCATCAACACTTGATGCTCTTTCTTGATTTCTACCTTCGTCGATTTCAACATCACGAAGAGCTCGGGAATCGTTTTCGTCATCCCTTGCATACTATAGTTCATCACAAAGTTCTACTAACTTGGTGATGGTGACTAGAGAACTCTGTCAATCACTATCTTATCTGGAAGATTAACTCCCACTTGATTCAAGCGATTGAAGTACCCAGACAATCTAAGCACATGCTCACTAGTTGAGCGATTCTCCTCCATATTTTTAGCTATAGAACCTGTTGGAGACTTCATATCTCTCAACTCGGGTATTTGCTTGAAATATTAACTTCAATTCCTGGAACATCTCATATGGTCCATGACATTCAAAACGTCTTTGAAGTCCCGATTCTAAGCCGTTAAGCATGGTGCACTAAACTATCAAGTAGTCATCATATTGAGCTAGCCAAACGTTCATAACGTCTGTATCTGCTCCTGCAATAGGTCTGTCACCTAGTGGTGCATTAAGGACATAATTCTTCTGTGCAGCAATGAGGATAAACCTCAGATCACAGATCAAATCCGCATCATTGCTACTAACATCTTTCAACACAATTTTCTCTAGGAACATATCAAAATAAACATATGAAAGCAACAACCAAGCTATTGATCTACAATATAATTTGCAAAATACTAACATGACTAAGTTCATGATAAATTTAAGTTCATATTACTTAAGAACTCCCACTTAGACAGACATCTCTCTAGTCATCTAAGTGATCACGTGATCCAAATCAACTAAACCATGTCCGATCATCATGTGAGATGGAGTAGTTTCAATGGTGAACATCACTATGTTGATCATATCTACTATATGATTCACGTTCGACCTTTCGGTCTCCGTGTTCCGAGGCCATATCTATTATATGCTAGGCTCGTCAAGTTTAACCTGAGTATTCTGCGTGTGCAACTGTTTTGCACCCATTGTATTTGAACATAGAGCCTATCACACCCGATCATCACGTGGTGTCTCAGCATGAAGAACTTTCGCAACGGTGCATACTCAGGGAGAACACTTCTTGATAATTTAGTGAGAGATCATCTTAAAATGCTACCGTCAATTAAGATGCATAAAGGATAAACATCACATGCAATCAATATAAGTGATATGATATGGCCATCATCATCTTGTGCTTGTGATCTCCATCTCCGAAGCACCGTCGTGATCACCATCGTCATCGGCGCGATACCTTGATCTCCATCGTAGCATCGTTGTCGTTACGCCATCTATTGCTTCTACGACTATCGCTACCACTTAGTGATAAAGTAAAGCAATTATAGGGCGTTTGCATTTCATACAATAAAGCGACAACCATATGGCTCCTGCCAGTTGCCGATAACTCGGTTACAAAACATGATCATCTCATACAATAAAATATGGCATCACGTCTTGACCATATCACATCACAACAGGCCCTGCAAAAACAAGTTAGGCGTCCTCTACTTTGTTGTTGCAAATTTTACGTGGCTGCTACGGGCTGAGCAAGAACCGTTCTTACCTACGCATCAAAACCACAACGATAGTTCGTCAAGTTAGTGCTGTTTTAACCTTCACAAGGACCGGGCGTAGCCACACTTGGTTCAACTAAAGTGAGAGAGACAGACACCCGCCAGTCATCTTTAAGCAATGAGTGCTCATAACGGTGAAACCAGTCTCGCGTAATCGTACGCGTAATGTCGGTCCGGGCCGCTTCATCTCACAATACTGCTGAACCAAAGTATGACATGCTGGTAAGCAGTATGACATGTATCGCCCACAACTCACTTGTGTTCTACTCATGCATATGACATCTATGCATAAAACCAGGCTCGGATGCCACTGTTGGGGAACGTAGTAATTTCAAAAAAAGTCCTACGCACACGCAAGATCATGGTGATGCATAGCAACGAGAGGGGAGAGTGTTGTCCACGTACCCTCATAGACCGTAAGCGGAAGCATTATGACAACGCGGTTGATGTAGTCGTACGTCTTCATGATCCAACCGATCCAAGTACCGAACGTACGGCACCTCCGAGTTCAGCACACGTTCAGCTCGATGACGATCCCCGGACTCCGATCCAGCAAAGTGTCGGGGATGAGTTCCGTCAGCACGACGGCATTATGACGATGATGATGTTCTACCGACGCAGGGCTTCGCCTAAGCACCATATGACGAGGTGGAATATGGTGGAGGGGGGCACCGCACACGGCTAAGGAACGATCACGAAGATCAACTTGTGTGTCATGGGGTGCCCCCCTGCCCCCGTATATAAAGGAGCAAGGGGGGAGGAGGCCGGCCCTAGGAGGGGGCGCGCCAAGTGTGGAGTCCTACTAGGACTCCCTAGTCCTAGTAGGATTCCACCTCCCTTGTTAGAGTAGGAGAAGGGGAAAGAGGGGGAGAGGAAGAAGGAAAGGGGGGCTGCGCCCCTTGTCCAATTCGGACCAGAGGGGGGGGGGGCGCAGGCCTCCTTCCTTTTGGCCTCTCTCCTCTATTCCTGTATGGCCCAATAAGGCCCATATACTCCCCGGCGAATTCTCGTAACTCTCCGGTACTCCGAAAAATACCCGAATCACTCGGAACCTTTCCAAACTCCAAATATAGTCGTCCAATATATCGATCTTTACTTCTCGAGCATTTCGAGACTCCTCGTCATGTCCCCGATCTCATCCGGGACTCCGAACTCCTTCAGTACATCAAAACTCATAAACTCATAATATAACTGTCATCAAAACCTTAAGCGTGCGGACCCTACGGGTTCGAGAACTATGTAGACATGACCTAGAACTATTCTCGGTCAATAACCAATAGCGGAACCTGGATGCTCATGTTGGCTCCTACATATTCTACGAAGATCTTTATCGGTCAAATCGCATAACAACATACGTTGTTCCCTTTGTCATCGGTATGTTACTTGCCCGAGATTCAATCGTCGGTATCTCAATACCTAGTTCAATCTCGCTACTGGCAAGTCTCTTTACTCGTTACGTAATGCATCATTCCGTAACTAACTCATTAGCTACATTGCTTGCAAGGCTTATAGTAATGTGCATTACCGAGAGGGCCCAGAGATACCTCTCCGACAATCGGAGTGACAAAACCTAATCTCGAAATATGCCAACCCAACATGTACATTTGGAGACACCTGTAGTACTCCTTTATAATCACCCAGTTATGTTGTGACGTTTGGTAGCACCCAAAGTGTTCCTCCGGTAAACGGGAGTTGCATAATCTCATAGTTACAGGAACATGTATAAGTCATGAAGAAAGCAATAGCAATATACTAAACGATCAAGTGCTAGGCTAACAGAATGGGTCATGTCAATCACATCATTCTCCTAATGATGTGATCCCGTTAATCAAATGACAACTCATGTCTATGGTTAGGAAACTTAACCATCTTTGATTAACGAGCTAGTCAAGTAGAGGCATACTAGTGACACTATGTTTGTCTATGTATTCACACATGTATTATGTTTCCGGTTAATACAATTCTAGCATGAATAATAAACATTTATCATGATATAAGGAAATAAATAATAACTTTATTATTGCCTCTAGGGCATATTTCCTTCACGTGGTGCCCTATTTAAAGTGAATGCGGTTGTCTCTAGTGCCTAACCCATGAACAATAGTGGTAATTCGATAAGAGACATCATGGTATGCCCCATATCCAATAGGGTGCATCTATGATGTTCAGACACACCATCACACTATGGTGTTCCAGGCGGTGTTAGTTGTGAAACAATTTCCACAATGTATCAATTGTGTACCAAACTCGCAACTCAGATATTCATCTCTATGATCATATCATAGACATTTTATCCTCTTGTCACGAAGATCTTCAACTTCACTCTGAAATTACTTGAACCTTTCAATAATTCAGACTTGTGTTTCATCAAGTAAATATACTTAGCATCTACTCAAATCATTTGTGAAGTAAGAACATAACGATATCCACTGCATGCCTCAGCACTCATTGGACTGCACACATCAAAATGTGTTACTTCCAACAAGTTGCTTTCTTGTTCCATCTTACTGAAAAACGAGGCTTTTCAGTCATCTTGCCCATGTGGTATGATTTGCATGTCTCAAGTGATTCAAAATCAAGTGAGTCCAAACGATCCATCTGCATGGAGTTTCTTCATGCGTACATACCAATAGACATGGTTCGCATGTCTCAAACTTTTCAAAAAACGAGTGAGTCCAAAGATCCATCAACATGGAGCTTCTTCATGCGTTTTATACCAATGTGACTTACATGGCAGTGCCACAAGTAGGTGGTACTATCATTAATATCTTATATCTTTTGGCATGAACATGTGTATCACTACGATCGAGATTCAATGAACCATTAATTTTAGGTGCAAGACCATTGAATGTATTATTCAAATAAACAGAGTAACCATTATTCTCCTTAAATGAATAACCGTATTGCGATAGACATAATCCAATCATGTCTATGCTCAACGCAAACACCAAATAACAATTATTTAGGTTTAACACTGATCCCGATGGTAGAGGGCGCGTGCGATGTTTGATCACATCAACCTTAGAAATACTTCCAACACATATCGTCACCTCGCCTTTAGCTAGTCTCCGTTTATTCCGTAGCCTTTTATTTCGAGTTACTAACACTTAGCAACCGAACCGATATCTATTACCATGGTGCTACTAGGAGTACTAGTAGAGTACACATTAATATAATGTATATCCAATATACTTCTGTCGACCTTGCCTGCCTTCTTATCTACCAAGTATCTAGGGTAATTCTGCTCTAGTGACCGTTCCCCTTATTACAGAAGCACTTAGTCTCGGGTTTGGGTTTAACCTTGGGTTTCTTCACTAGAGCAGCAGCTGATTTGCCGTTTCATGAAGTATCCCTTCTTGCCCTTGCCCTTCTTGAAACTAGTGGTTTCACTAACCATCAACAATTGATGCTCCTTCTTGGTTTCTACTTTCGCGGTGTCAAACATCGCGAATATTTCAAGGATCATCATATCTATCCCTGATATGTTATAGTTCATCACGAAGCTCTAGTAGCTTGGTGGCAATGACTTTGGAGAAACATCACTATCTCATCTGGAAGATTAACTCCCACTCGATTCAAGTGATTGTTGTCCCCAGACAATCTGAGTACAAGCTCAACGATTGAGCTTTTCTCCCTTAGTTTGTAGGCTCAGAAACTCGTCGGAGGTCTCATACCTCTTGACGTGGGCACGAGCCTGAAATCCCAATTTCAGCCCTTGGAACATCTCATATGTTCCGCGACGTTTCAAAAAAAACGTCTTCGGCGCCATAATTCTAAACCGTTTAACATTACTGAACTATCATGTAGTCATCAAAACGTGTATGTCAGATGTTCGCAACATCCACAGACGACGTTCCAGGTTCAGCACACCGAGCGGTGCATTAAGGACATAATCCTTCTGCACAGCAATGAGGACAATCCTCAGTTTACGGACCCAGTCCGCACAATTACTACTATCAACTTTCAACTATATTTTCTCTAGGAACATATCTAAACAGTAGAATTAAAGCACGAGCTTACGACATAATTTGTAAAGACCTTTTTGACTATGTTCATGATAATTAAGTTCATCTAATCACATTATTTGATGAACTCCCACTCAGATAGACATCCCTCTAGTCATCTAAGTGATACATGATCCAAGTCAACTAGGCCGTGTCCGATCATCACGTGAGACGGACTAGTCATCATCGGTGAACATCTTCATGTTGATCGTATCTACTATACGACTCATGTTCGACCTTTCGGTCTCTTGTGTTCCGAGGCCATGTCTGTACATGCTAGGCTCGTCAAGTCAACCTAAGTGCTTCGCGTGTGTAAATCTGGCTTACACCCGTTGTATGTGAACGTTAGAATCTATCGCACCCGATCATCATGTGGTGCTTCGAAGCAACGATCTTTCGCAATGGTGCACAGTTAGGGGGAACACTTTCTTGAAATTATTATGAGGGATCATCTTATTTACTACCATCGTTCTAAGCAAATAAGATGCATAAACATGATAAACATCACATGCAATCAAAAAGTGACATGATATGGCCAATATCATTTTGCTCCTTTTGATCTCCATCTTCGGGGCTCCATGATCATCATCGTCACCGACATGACACCATGATCTCCATCATCATGATCTCCATCATCGTGTCTCCATGAAGTTGTCTCGCCAACTATTACTTCTACTACTATGGCTAACGGTTTAGCAATAAAGTAAAGTAATTACATGGTGTTGTTCAATGACACGCAGGTCATACAATAAATTAAGACAACTCCTATGGCTCCTGCCGGTTGTCATACTCATCGACATGCAAGTCGTGATTCCTATTACAAGAACATGATCAATCTCATACATCACATATCATTCATCACATTCTTTTGGCCATATCACATCACGTAACATACCCTGCAAAAACAAGTTAGACGTCCTCTAATTGTTGTTTGCATGTTTTACGTGGCTGCTATGGGTTTCTAGCAAGAACGTTTCTTACCTACGCAAAAGCCACAACGTGATATGCCAATTGCTATTTACCCTTCATAAGGACCCTTTTCGTCGAATCCGATCCGACTAAAGTGGGAGAGATTGGCACCCGCTAGCCACCTTTATGCAACAAGTGCATGTCAGTCGGTGGAACATGTCTCACGTAAGTGTACGTGTAAGGTCGGTCCGGGCCGCTTCATCCCACAATACCGTCGAAACAAGATAGGACTAGTAACAGTAAGCATATTGAACAAAATCAACGCCCACAACAATTTGTGTTCTACTCGTGCATAGAATCTACGCAAAAGACCTAGCTCATGATGCCACTGTTGGGGAACGTAGCAGAAATTCAAAAATTTCTACGCAACACCAAGATCAATCTATGGAGATTCTAGCAACAAGAGAGGGAGAGGATGAGCATCTCCATACCTTTGAAGATCGCTAAGCAGAAGCGTTACAAGAACGCGGGTGAAGGAGTCGTACTCGTAGCGATTCAGATCGCGGTTGATTCCGATCTAAGCACCGAACAACGGTGCCTCTGCGTTCAACACACGTACAGCCCGGGGACGTATCCTCCTTCTTGATCCAGCAAGGGGAGAGGAGAAGTTGAGGGAGAACTCCGACAGCACGATGGCATGGTGGTGATGGAGCTCGTGGTTCTCCGGCAGGGCTTCGCCAAGCACTACGGAGGAGGAGGAGGTGTTGGAGGAGGGAGAGGGATACGCTAGGGGAAGGGTGCGGCTGCCCTCTCTCTCCCTCACTATATATAGGGGGAAGGGAGGAGGGGGAGGCGCCCTAGGGTTCCCTAGGGGAGGGGCGGCGGCCATAGGGGAAACCCTAGATGGGTTTTGGCGCCCCCACCCCCTAGGAAACTTGCCCCCCAAGCCGGGAGGGGCGGCTGCCCTAGGGGTGACGCCCCCACATCTCCTGGTTACGTGAGATGGGGTGGGAGGGGCGCTCAGCCCCTTAGTGGGATCATGTGCCCTCTCCCCTTGGCCCATAAGGCCCCCCAACGCTTTCCGGGGCCTCCGAAACTCCTTTTGGACACGCTGGTCATCACCTGGTACCCCGGAACAATTCCGGACTCCAATACCCTTCGTCCAATATACCGATCTTCACCTCCGGACCATTCCAGAGCTCCTCGTCATGTCCGGGATCTCACCTGGGACTCCGAACAACCTTCGGTAACCACATACTATTTCCCATAACAACTCTAGCGTCACCGAACCTTAAGTGTGTAGACCCTACGGGTTCAGGAACCATGCAGACATGACCGAGACATTCTCCGGTCAATAACCAACAGCGGGATCTGGATACCCATGTTGGCTCCCACATGTTCCATGATGATCTCATCAGATGAACCACAATGTCAAGGATTCAAGCAATCTTGTATGCAATTCCCTTTGTCAATCGGTATGTTACTTGCCCGAGATTCGATCGTCGGTATCCCAATACCTCGTTCAATCTCGTTACCGGTGAGTCACTTTACTCATTCCGTAATGCATGATCCCGTGACTAACTACTTAGTCACATTGAGCTCATTATGATGATGCATTACCGAGTGGGCCCAGAGATACCTCTCCGTCTCACGGAGTGACAAATCCCAGTCTCGATTCGTGCCAACCCAACAGACACTTTCGGAGATACCCGTAGTGCACCTTTATAGCCACCCAGTTACGTTGTGACGTTTGGCACACCCAAAGCATTCCTACAGTATCCGGGAGTTGCACAATCTCATGGTCTAAGGAAATGATACTTGACATTAGAAAAGCTTTTAGCAAACGAACTACACGATCTTGTGCTATGCTTAGGATTGGGTCTTGTCCATCACATCATTATCCTAATGATGTGATCCCGTTATCAATGACATCCAATGTCCATGGTCAGGAAACCATGACCATCTGTTGATCAACGAGCTAGTCAACTAGAGGCTCACTAGGGATATGTTGTGGTCTATGTATTCACACATGTATTGCGGTTTCTGGTCAATACAATTATAGCATGAATAATAGACAATTATCATGAACAAGGAAATACAATAATAACCATTTTATTATTGCCTTTAGGGCATATTTCCAACAACCTACGCATCAAAACCACAACGATTTTTCGTCAAGTGTGTTGTTTTAACCTTCAACAAGGACCGGTCGTAGTCAAACTCGATTCAACTAAAGTTTGAGAAACAGACACCCGCCAGCCACCTATGTGCAAAAGTGCGTCGGTAGAACCAGTCTCATGAACGCGGTCATGTAATGTCGTTCCAGGCCGCTTCATCCAACAATACAGTCGAATCAAAGTAAGACGTTGGTGGTAAGCAGTATGACTATTATCGCCCACAACTCTTTGTGTTCTACTCGTGCATAAAACATCTACGCATAGACCTGGCTCGAATGCCACTGTTGGGGAACGCGGTAATTTCAAATATTTCCCTACGATCACGCAAGATCTATCTAGGAGATGCATAGCAACGAGAGGGGAGAGTGTGTCCACGTACCCTCGTAGACCTAAAGCGGAAGCGTTTAGTTAACGCGGTTGATGTAGTTGAACTTCTTCGCGATCCAACCGATCCAAGTACCGAACGTACGGCACCTCCGCGTTCAGCACACGTTCAGCTTGATGACGTCCCTCATGCTCTTGATCCAGTTGAGGACAAGGGTGATTTCCGTTAGCACGACAGCGTGGCGTCGGTGATGATGATGCTACCGGCGCATGGCTTCGCCTAAGCACTGTGATGGTATGATCGAGGTGTGTAACTGTGGAGGGGGGCACTACACACGGTTAAGAGAAACTTGTGTGTTCTAGGGTGCCTCCTCCCCCCGTACATAAAGGAGGGAGGGGGAGACCAGTCGGCCCTATGGCACGCCCCAAGAGGAGGAGTCCTACTAGGACTTCCTAGTCCTAGTAGGATTCCCCTCCAAGGAAGAGAGGGGGAAGGAAGGAGAGGGAGAGGGAGTAGGCAAGGGGGCCCTTACCCCCTTCCCTTGTCCAATTCGGAGTGCTAAGGGGGGCGCGCGTAGCCTGCCCTAGCGGCCTATGGTGGCCCATTAGTTCCCCCACGGGGTTCTGGTAACCCCTCCGGCACTCCGGTTTACCCGAAACTATCCAAAACACTTCCGGTGTCCAAATAACATGGTCCAATATATCAATCTTTATGTCTCGACCATTTCGAGACTCCTCGTCACATCAGTGATCTCATCCTGGACTCCGAACAAACTTCGGTCATCAAAACACATAACTCATAATACATATCGTCATCGAACGTTAAGCGTGCGGACCCTACGGGTTCGAGAACTATGTAGACATGATCGAGACACATCTCCAATCAATAACCAATAATGGAACCTGGATGCTCATATTGGCTCCTACATATTCTACGAAGATCTTTATCGATCAAACTGCATAACAACATACGTTGTTCCCTTTGTCATCGGTATGTTACTTGCCCGAGATTCGATCGTTGGTACCATCATACCTAGTTCAATCTCGTTACCGGCAAGTCTCTTTACTCGTTCTGTAATACTTCATCCCGCAACTAACTCATTAGTCACTTTGCTTACAAGGCTTACAGTGATGAGCATTACCGAGAGGGCCCAGAGATACCTCTCCGAAACACGGAGTGACAAATCCTAATATTGATCTATGCCAACCCAACAAACACCTTCGGAGACACCTGTAGAGCATATTTATAATCACCCAATTACGTTTTGACGTTTGATAGCACACAAGGTGTTCCTCCGGTATTCGGGGGTTGCATAATCTCATAGTTCGAGGAACATGTATAAGTCATGAAGAAAGCAGTAGCAATGAAACTGGAACGATCATAATGCTAAGCTAACGGATGGGTCATGTCCATTGCATCATTCTCCTAATGATGTGATCCGTTCATCAAATGACAACACAAGTCCATGGTTAGGAAACTTAACCATCTTTGATTAACGAGCTAGTCAAGTAGAGGCATACTAGGGACACTATGTTTTGTCTATGTATTCACACATGTACTAAGTTTCCGGTTAATACAATTCTAGCATGAATAATAGACATTTATCATGAAATAAGGAACTAAATAATAACTTTATTATTGCCTCTAGGGCATATTTCCTTTAGCGGGTACCCAGCACTTGTCGCCGCCGTCTCCAGCACCGGCGGGGTGCTGATTGCAGCACTTGGCGCCGTCGACAGAAATGGGTGCAGAGGTGGTGGATGGTGGCGCTCCCATGGTCGGAGACTCGCGGCGGCGGCCGCGTAGCCCCGTGTGTCAACTGCTGATGCACCGTGTGGAGGAAGAAGCAGAGATGAGCATAGGTGGTGAAGCGTGCGGCAAGCATAGGATGAGGATGGATGAGGCGAGAGGTAAGAGAGATGTAATATGTGATGAGGAAAGCAAAGGGGGTGGATAAGGCAGTGTTGCGCCTGGTGAAACGTTGTGTGGGGCCCATAGGCAGTGCACTTGCGTGGGAGCCGACCGGCGGAAGCTTTGGCCGGTCCGCCGGCTCGAAACGTTTACCTTCGAGTAACGGATTGGCTAAATCACATCTAGATGATATATAGTTATCTCACATCTAAGTTCATAACCACCGGATCAACTTGCTATAAGATTTGTGCATATAAATAACCTGTCGATCTTGTTCGATGTGTCTCTGAGTCTGGCCTTTTTTTGTTCGCTTGTCCGTTCAGGGATGTACCCTCGTGTCTAGCCCTGGGCCTTTTTATTGTGGGCTTTTGTTTGTTTGGTGGCTGGCTGTGATTTTCATTTCCTTTTCAAGTAAGTGCTACGACTCACTTCAAGTTTTTTCTTACTTTTGCACACTTTCATTTGACACCCTGTATTTTTTCTATTTCATTATTTTGTTTCAGTTATGAACTATTTAAATTCATGACTTTTTTCTTTTCCTTTCTTTCTTCTTTACTTATTTGTTTAAAATTCATGAATCTTTTTTACTCCCTCATCTTTTAATTTAAATGTTGTGCAAATGTTTATTGTGGGTTCTTTTTGTCATGCGTGTCGTCTGTCTAGTGTCTATTTGTCGACCTGTTCGCGCGCGCGCCTTTTGTTTGATCGTTTTTGGCGGCTTGATCTGGGAGTCTTGTTTTGGTTTGGTTTTGCTAATTCTCATCTAGCCGAGATTTGAAAATATCATCTAACTCGTATACTATTTGGTACACGTGCTTCTGTGTCGTGCTCGTTATTTGCAAGAAAAGAGTCAGGCTCATTTGTCGTTGTGTCATGTTTTCTGTTCATCCCTCGTGAAGAATTGATATATCTTTTTAGTGGGCCATTTTTATTGTGTATTGGGTTTATTTTGTGGGCTATATTTTTTTTGTGGAGGGCCACGTGTCTTTTTATTCCCTATTTTTTTATTATGCTTTTGGTTCGACTGTGTAGTTAGAGAAGAGTGTAACTAGTTTTTTTTTCTTTTCGGATTTGTTAAATCATAGTGATGTATCGTCTAATAAGTTTGTAACCATCTAATTTGTTAAATAGTAGTACGAGTTTGTGTGCAGTGTGTTTTCATGTTCTAGAGCAGATTACTTGATTCTACACGGTAGATCTAATTGTATTTTTTTTGTTATATGTTTAATGTGTGGCCAACTAGTTTTTGCGTGGAACCAGTGTTTTTTAGATCTACTATTTTTTGCCAGAACTACATGATAGTGTCACAACAATGCTTTTTCGGATTACTGAGGTTGTTTGTAGTTCTTGTTTGCAGAGATTGAGCTTTTTCTTTTGTTGAAGTTCGGTCATTTTCTGGAGTTCAATCCATGTGATCGATTACGTGCTAAATTTTCTGCACAACATGTCTCGTGGATGTTTGCGGGAACTTCTACCAAGATGTGAAACCTGATGAGTTCCACGTGTGGGATGGGTTTTGTTCTCCAGTTTTGTCCTCATATCTTCCAAGTCCAGCACCCAACCACCCTTGACTTGTTACCGAGCTCGTAGTTTTGTGTAGTTATTTCAGTTGAAAATCTTCTCTTTACTCACATTGAGGCTCGTAGTTTGTTTCATTCCAGTTGCAATCACACCCTTGACTCGCAACTGGGTTTGTACTTTGTTTTTCATCCCAGTTGCTAGTCCACCCTCGACTCGCAACTGGGCTCGGTATTTGTAGTTGTCCCAGTTGCATGTCCACCCTCGACTCGTAACTTGTATCATAGATTTGTGTGGTAGCCCTAATTACATGTCCACCCTCAACTCGCGACTAGGCTTGTAGTTTGGTTTATCCTAGTTGCAAGCCACTTTTGATTCGTAAGAAAGCTCATGGGTTAGAGAATAGAAAAGAAAAAGTAGAACATGGTTGAAAAAAGAGAGAATTTCTAATCCAATCAAAAACCTCATTTTGGTTTGAGAGGTCATTTAGGGGGCCTCAGCTGACGATCCGTGTTGTTTCCCTCTCGACGAGGAAGCTTATCCTCAATCGTCTTACTGGTGGACCTTGCCCCTATTTTTTTGCATGTGTTTTGTTTTCATCGCAATTGTAAGTCCATCCTTTGACTCGCAACTAGGCTCGTAGTTTGTTCATCCTAGTTGCAAGTCGATCCCTTGAATCACCACTGAGCTCGTAGTTTCGTAGTTGTACCCGTTGCAAGTCCACCCTCGACTTGCAACTGGGCTCATAGTTGTCCGAGTTGCAAGCCCACCCCTTGACTCACAACTAGAGCATGTGTTTTGTTGTTCTTCCCAGTTGCAGTCCACCCTTGATTCGCAACTGGGTCCATCTTTTTCTTGATCCTAGTTGCAAGTCGACCCTTGACTCGCAACTGGGCTCATAATTTCTTAGTTGTCCTAGTTGCAAGTCCACTCTTAACTTGTAAGTGGGCTTGTAGTTTTCTGAGTTGCAAGCGCACCCTCGAATCGCAAATGGAGCATGTATTCTGTTTTTCATCCTAATTGCAAGTCCACCCTTGACTCGCAATAATAAACATAATTTGGTTTATCCCAATTGCAAGTCGACCCTTGACTTGCAACTAGGATCATAGTTTTTTAGTTGTCCTAGTTGCAAGTCCATCCTTGACTCGCAAATGGGCTCGCAGTTTGTCCTAGTTGCAAGTCCATCATCAACTTGCAACTATGGATGTTTTTTATCCGAGTTGCAAGTCCATGCTTGACTCATAACTGGGCTCGTAGTTTTGTTGTTATCTCAGTTGCAAGTCCACCCTCTGTAGTTTTGTATTTATTCGAGTTGCAAGTCCATCCTTAAATCGCAA
>NC_057813.1:483777115-483798052 GCF_018294505.1 Triticum aestivum
CCCTCAACTCGCAGCTGGGACTATATAGTTTGTTTTCATCCGAGTTGCAGGTCCATCCTGGCCTCGCAACTAGGATCGTAATTGTCCCAGTTGCATGTCCACCCTCGACTCGCAGTTGGGACTGTAGTTAGTTTTCATCCGAGTTGCAGTTCCATCTTGGACTCACAAAGTAGGATCATAGTTGTCCCAGTTGCAAGTCCAATCTCGACTCGCAACTGGTCTTGTAGTTTCGAGTTCTCCCAGTTGCAAGTACATCCTTGATTCGTAACTGGGCCCATAGTTTGTTTTCATCCCGACTGCAAGTCGACCCTCAACTCACAAATGGGCTCGAACTTATTTTTGTTGCCTCAGTTTGCAAGTCCCCCTCGGCTTACAACTAGCACCGACCCTTTTTTCATTTTTCTGCTCCTAGTTACAAGCCCACCATCTGCTTGCAATCAGGCTTATTTTGACCTTTTTTTACTGCCTTAATTACAGGCCCATCCCCGTTTTTATGAGTAGGCCATCCTTTTTTTAATTCTTCGCCTCAGTTGCAAGTCCTCCACCGACTTGCAATTGGGACTCAATTTTTTATAGTAGTTTTGTGCAGTTGTCCCAATTGCAAGTCCACACACGACACATAATTGGATCCATAGTTTGTTTTTTTATCCCAGTTGCAAGTCCACCCCCTACTCATAACTGGGTTTGTAGTCTATTTTCATCCTAGTTGCAAGTCCACCCTCGACTCACTAGGCTCGTAGTCGTCTCAATTGCAAGTCCACCCTTGACTCAAAACTGATCTCATAGTTTTAAGTTGACCCACTTGCAAGTCCACCCTTGACTCGCAACTGGGCATGTTGTTTGTTTTCATCCCAGCTGCAAGTCCACCTACAATTCGCAAATGGGCTTGAAGTTTTTTAGTCGCCTTAGTTTGCAAGTCCATCATCGACTTACAAATAGCAGTAACCTTTTTTTTTGTTTCTCCGCTCCTAGTTGCAAGCCCACCCTCTACTTGCGATCAGCCTTTATTGACCTTTTGTTTGTTGCCTTAGTTACAAACCCACCCTCGCTTTTTGTAACCTGCCCAGTTTTTATTCTTCGCCTCAATTGCAAGCCCACCATCGACTTGTAATTGGGCTTCAAGTTTTTTTGTATGGTAGTTTTGTGTAGTTTTCCAGTTGCAAGTTCACCATCAACATGCAAATGGGTCCATTGTTTGTTTTACATCGCAGTTGCAAGTCCATCCTTGGCTCACAACTGGGCCCGTAGTTTGTTTTCATCCTAGTTGCAAGCTCACCTCAAGCCGTAAATGGGTTCAATTTTTTTCCCACTTAAGTTTGCAAGCCCACTGGTCTACAACTAGCACAAACCCTTTTTTGTTCCCCGCTCCGGGTTTTCTCGCTCCTAGTTTTAAGCCCACTCTTTACTTGCAATCGGGCTTTTTTGCCTTAGTTATAAGCCAACCCTCATTTTTGCGAGTAGATCATCATTTTTTATTCTTGTCCCATTTGCAAGTTCACCAACGGCTTACAATTGGGCTCCAAGTTTTTATTGTCGCAATTATAAGTTCACATCACCTTGCAACTGGGTTGAGCGACCAATTTTCTATTCCAAGGATAATTATATCTTCAATATGCAAAAGGTGAGCCCTGACCCTACCCTGGCAGTTACTAGTCCACCTTTTCTAATTTGCCCTTTTTAGCTACTCAACATTGTTTATATTTTAAATTTGGGCACAACCCATTTTTTTCAAATGTCTCAATTGCAAGCCCATCTTCGACCCATTTTGATCTTTTTAAGGATATGCAGCCAAGTTGGAGGGACCCAAGCTTTCATGCATTTTTTAAAAGCCACCATTTTATATAATTTTTGGTTCCCAACCCATTGAGATAGTTTCCCTACTCTTTTTTTTCGAAATCTCACTGTTGTATACAAATGGGACACACTCCTTTGAGTTGTATTCTTTGTATATAAGACTATTTTGTTCACCAATTCAAAAACAAATCCGTGTTTCCAAAAAATGTTTTGGAATTTAAAAAATGTTCATGTTTTCAAAAATTGTGCTTACCAGTACGAAAAATGTTCTTGTTTTGAAAAAATATTCTGGAAATTTAAAAAATGTCCACCTTTTCAAAATTGTTCAGAATTTCAAAAGATGTTCTTTGTTTTGTTTACAATTTCAAAAAAGTTTGGGAATTTTGATATTGCTCCACAGTTTTTAAAAATGTTCAGAATTTTTAGAAATTACTCATGTTTGAAAAAAAGTTTGTAGTTTTGAAGAAGGATTCGCAATTTGAAAACTATTTACAATTGAAAAAAATGTTCAGGTACGCCACATCTGTTAGTTCTTTATACTTGGTGCTGATTACTTGTCACTAGAAGTTGCTGGTTTCAGTGGTTAGCATAATCGGTGTACCAGCAGGATGTCTGCAGTTCGGTTTGCAACACTCGCAGCATATTCATTTTTGCGCACGACTGCGTCAAAGGGCGCCTCTGGGTGTTGAGTATATGTGTTGTGCATATTTGTGTATTGGGCCCACCTCCTAGTTTCCTTATATAATTGAGGTTGTGGCCTACTTTGTATATCATATATACGTGTGTTTGCACCCTGAGGAATACAACACGTAATTCCCACAACATACCTGGTATCGGTTTCCGGGTTCTAACCCTAGTCTTCCGCCGCCGCCGCCGTCTCTCCTCCGCGTCGGCCGCCGCCGCCGCCATCCAGCCGCTGCCACTCGCGCGCCCTCCGCGCCGGCCGCCGCTCCTGCATCTCCCTGCCTCGCGCGCTACAAGTCCCGATCGATCCTGTGTAGCCACCAGCTGCCGATCGATCCCTCCCGCCCGACCCGCCAGCTGCGGCTACGCTAGCCCGCCTAGCCGCCGTGTCCTCTGCTTCGCTAGGCCCGCGCGCCTTGCCCACCTAGCCGCTGCGTCAGTTGCTAGCCCGCCCGCTGCTTCACTAGCTAGCCCAGACCAGGAACGCCACGACCACATTTGTGGTTATCGCCAATACCTAAGACCAAGTACCAGGGCATCGCTGAGCATTGCTTGCTAAGTTCAACTACACCACGAAAAGTGGTACGCCTACGTGGATTCTCCCAGTTTCGCGGAGCCCACTGGGACTCTAGCCCCAATGGCGTACACCGGCCCGTTCCCGCCGCCGGCGCCCTACGGCGCGGCCCCGCCGCCGTACGGCGCGTCCGCCACCTACAATGCGTCCGGCGTTGCCCCGCCAGCCCGTCCCGATGTGCCGAACGGCTCGGCTTCGCCGCCCCCGCTGGCGTACGTCGCCGCCCCACCGCCGGCGCTTTCCGGCTAGTTCGTCATTGCTCCGCCGCCGATGCCGACTCTGCCTGTCGACCCCTTGCTGTTGCGCGGGGCGTTCGATGCGCCCGTGTACGGGGCTCCCGGGTACTGGTGGGGGTCGTCAGCAGGCCTGCACTCGCCCGCTGGGCAGCAGCCAGACGACGCCCAACACCTGCAACATCTGTTAGCGGGCCAGCAGGTCTTTCTGGCGGGCCATCCGGTCTACCCGGCACCACAGTCGCAGCCAGGGCTGCTTCCCATACCGTTTGGAGAGTACCCACCGCCGCAGCCAAGCGGCGGCTACGGCCTTCCCATGGCGTCTCCGTCCCCCTCGCCGGCACTACCGCCGGCGCCCTGGGACCCGGTGCTCCTTCCCGCACTGCATGCCGCTCCCACGCCGAACAACTACACCGGAGGTGATGATTGGTACATGGATATCGGGGCTACGGCTCACATGTTTGCTCATCCTGGTAATCTTGCCTCCTCCACTCCCATCACCACCGACCGTCGCATCATTGTCGGCGACGGTTCCACACTCCCTATCACACATGTCGGGCACACTTCCTTTCCTTCTAATTCCATGCCTATTACTTTGTCTAACATACTTGTGTCACCTCATCTTATTAAGAACCTTGTTTCCGTTCGTTGTTTAACTCGTGAAAATCATGTTACTATTGAATTTGATGGGCTTGGGTTTTGTGTCAAGGACGCTCGAACCAGGATGGTACTTCATTGATGTGACAGCCTCGACGAGCTCTATCCGGTGCATTCGCCGTCCACCTCCACCACCGCACCAGTTGCTCTCTCCGCCGGCATCGATCTCTGGTACGCTCGTTTGGGTCATCCCAACCCCGTCACACTTCATCATATTCTTAAGAGTTTCAGATTCAGTTGCCATAAGATAGAGGATCACACCTGTCATGCCTGTCGTGTCGGAAAACACGTTCGCCTCCCGTTTAATAACTCCACCACCATAGCTTCTTTTCCTTTTCAGTTGATTCATAGCGATGTGTGGACCTCTTCGATTCCTAGTAATTCGGGCTATTTATACTATCTGGTTATCCTTGATGATTATTCTCATTATGTGTGGACTTTTCCTTTACGCAGAAAGTCGGATGCACTCTTCACTTTGACGGCCTTTTACTCCTATGTCAGCACGCGGTTTGGGCGTCCCATCCTTGCTCTTCAGACTGACAATGGAAAAGAGTTCGACAACCTTGCTTTCCGCACTTTTCTGTCGCACCACGACACAGTTTTTCGCCTCACATGCCCGTATACTCCCCAGCAGAACGGTCGAGCCGAACGCGTCCTTCGCACTCTGAACGATTGCGTTCGCACGCTCCTGTTCCATGCTAACATGCCACCTCGTTTCTGGCCGGACGCACTCGCTACTGCTTCTCTTCTCCTTAACCTTCGCCCTTGCCGTCCACGGTGGAACTATGCACCTCACCATCTTCTTTTCAGCACGCCCCCATCTTATGATGGCTTGCGTATTTTCGGGTGCCTTTGCTATCCTAGCACTACCGACTCCGCTCCTCACAAACTCGCACCTCGTTCCGTCGCTTGCATCTTCATTGGCTACGCCTCCAACTCCAAGGGATATCGGTGCTACGATCCCGTCTCCCACCGTGTGTTCACTTCCCGGCACGTTTACTTTGATGAGCATGTGTTTCCGTTTCACCAGGTACCCCCGGCTGTTCCTCCCGCCACCGATGACGCGGGCTCCTCGACACCTCTCCCAGGGCGCTCGCGCGCCTCTCTTGGCCCGTCCCCTGGCTTTGAGGCGCGCCCCCCGCATGCAGTGCCCCCTCCAGCCGCGGCACTGGCGCCCCCGGCGCCCCCGACATTGGCGCCCGAGGCCCCCTCGGCCCCGCCGGCGCCCGTGGCCCCCTCGGCGCCCCCGGCGCCCACGGCCCCCTCGGCGCCCCCAGCACCCGCGAACCCTCCGGCACCCGCGGGCCCCTCGGCGCCCCCGGCGCCTGTGGCCGGTCCGGCCACCCGCGCCCGTACGGACGTTTTTCGCCCGAGCTCGTGCTACGCCTCGGATGAGTACGTCCATGCGGCGTCCACCTCTGAGCCATCGCCGTTGCCGTACTCCGTTCGAGCCGCTCTTCGTGACCCGCTTTGGATGGCTGCGATGCAAGAGGAGTTTGATGCCCTGTTGCGCAACCGGATGTGGCAGCTTGTTCCCCGTCCCCGGCACGCCAACGTGATTTTCGGGAAGTGGGTCTTTAAACACACGCTCCGTCCTGACGGTACCCTTGATCGCTACAAAGTGCGCTGGGTCGTTCGTGGCTTCCGCCAGCATGCTGGCATCGACTTCACCGACACCTTTGCTCCGGATGTCAAGCCCGGCACGATACGCACGGTTCTCCACCTTGCGGTCTCCCGTGCTTGGCCGGTGCACCAGATGGACATCTCCAACGCCTTCCTCCATGGTCACCTTGAGGAGCAGGTCTTCTGCCAGCAGCCCACCGGGTTTGTTGACTCGGCGCTTCTCGACCACGTGTGCCTGCTTTCGCGGTCCTTATACGGACTCAAGTAGGCTCCGCGCGCTTGGTACCAGCGCATCGCGGCGTTTCTCCATCAGCTTGGGTTCCGCTCTACCCGCTCGGACGCCTCACTCTTCGTCTATCATCAGGGCTCTGACACGGCCTACTTGCTGCTCTATGTCGACGACATCATCCTGACGGCATGTACGGCTGGTCTTCTCAGTCAGCTCACGGCTCGTCTTCGCGCTGAGTTCGCCATCAAGGACTTGGGTCCTTTGCACTACTTCCTCGGTGTCGAGGTGGTGCGCCGTCCAGATGGCTTCTTCCTTCATCAGCGGAAGTACACTCACGAGCTCCTGGAGCGCGTCGGCATGCTTAACTGCAAGCCCGCCACTACGCCTGTTGATACGAAGGCCAAGCTTTCTGCCACGGATGGTTATCCTGCTTTGGATGATGCTTTCTATCGGTCTATCGTTGGTGCTCTCCAGTACCTCACTCTGACTCGACCGGAGATCCAGTATGCCGTGCAGAAGGTGTGTCTTCATATGCATGCACCTCGAGACGTTCACTGGGCTGCCGTCAAGCGGATTCTCCGCTATATCTGTGGCACTATGGATCTTGGCGTCATGCTTCACGCCTCCGCCGACACCGTCCTTACAGCCTACTCCGATGTAGACTGGGCAGGCTGCCCTGACACTCATCGCTCCACTTCGGGCTATTGTGTCTACCTTGGACCCTCACTTATCTCGTGGTCATCCAAGCGGCAGCCTACGGTCTCTCGTTCCAGTGCTGAGGCTGAGTACCGTGTGGTGGCCAACGCTGTCGCCGAGTGTTCATGGCTTCGCCAGCTACTTCAGGAGCTCTCTTCCCTATTGACCGTGCCACGGTGGTTTACTGCGACAATGTCTCGACGGTCTACCTCTCCGCTAACCCGGTGCATCATCGACGGACCAAGCATATTGAGTTGGATATCCATTTTGTTCGGGAACAGGTGGCTCTTAGCCATATTCGTGTTTTACACGTCCCTACTTCCCAACAATTTGCAGATATCATGACCAAGGGCTTGCCTAAGGCGTCATTTGAGGAGTTTCGGTCCAGTCTTTGCGTCAGCCGCGGTGCCACTTCGACTGCGGGGGGTGTTGAGTATATGTGTTGTGCATATTTGTGTATTGGGCCCACCTCCTAGTTTCCTTATATAATTGAGGTCGTGGCCTACTTTTGTACATCATATATATGTGCGTTTGCACCTGAGGAATACAACACGTAATTCCCACAACATACACTGGGCTTTGTGTGTTTTTTGTCTGAGTTGGAGATGCATGGTAAAAAAAGGGAAAAACAAACAAACAGTTAAGGCAACAGATAGAGCGGGTTGTTTTTTGGATGAGGTGGACTGATGTCATACTTAGATGTGAGATAGTTATCTCACATCTAGATGATCCCTAAACACACTCAGCTTCGAGTAAATTATACGTCACCAAAAAGTGTCATAAAAACCTCCAACCCCAACAGTTGATGTAAATAGGCACTAGGGCACTAGTGCTCCGATAAGTGATTTAAACTTGGAATGACTAGATCATTTCAAAAAATACCAAGTTCATTTGAAACTAACATAGTTCATACTACAAACTAGATCATATCTACTTCACCATCACCCTAGACATAAAACTACTCGTTGGACGCCGAATTGCTCATGAACTAGGCCCAGAATGAGGTTTATAAAAAAAACTAGGCCCAAAATGAGTCTGAGTTGGGATCGTTAGAGTCGTGGAGCTCCTCCTCCCCCTCACCGGCCTTGATGGGAATCACTATCGAGGGGCCAGCCTCGTCCTCCTTCTTCGCTTGCTTCTTCTTGAGGTCATGCTTCCAATGGAACTTCAACTCGTTCTGAACTTATTGGCGATTCTCTCGTGCTAACCTCGCCATCGCCACTTCATCACTCTCGCCAGGAGCAATGTGGATCGCCGACTTCTTCTTCTCTTCGATCAACCGTTTGCTAAAAAGCTATACATTTGTCTTTTTGTGTAGCTCTCATTTTAACGTATTTCAATACGAAAATTTACATGTAAATTATGTCTCTAGGTATGTGTATTTTTTAAGAATTATTTGAAGGTGAAATATTTGAATTTTGAAGGTTCAAATCAAGGCCTACATGGAGCTCTGTGCCCCTTTGGCATTTTCGACTCTCAGTACCAATATGCAGATTTGATAATATATGTATGCGTTAGTGAAACATCATAAAATTATTTTTCATGAAAAATAATGCCATGATTTTTTTGTTAATTAGCGAGATGGAGAAAGTTTGAGTACTACATAATTTATCGTATTCCTCATGATGAAACTCCCCTGAGTAGAATAGACTACCCAGCCGTTTTTAAATAGCTACCACTATTAGCAATTACCATACATTTCACACATTTCTGTAAATGTAAACCTCTTTCCTATCATTCAACGGGTTACATTAATGATCTCCCGGATATCTCCACAACAAATGTGTGCAATCAAAGCTACAAATCAAAATGTGCTTATAAGAATTGAGTTCATTCCTTGTGATCTCTGCCCTTCTTTCTCTTCCATTTGAGATATATTTGGAGAGAGAGGCCAGAAAAGACCATCACGACACTTCCCCATTGCTCCATGGACAGTGGGTTACCACTGATAACTGATGAGATGACGATGCTCATGAACTTGCGGGTGGTGGTGATGGTAGTGTTAGTAAGAGAGCCGAATCTGCTGATGGTTAGGAAGATGAAATTCTGACCCACAGCGCCGCATAGGCAGAACATGAGAATGTCCCATGCTACCTCTGGGTTCTCGCGGCAAAAACTCACCGCCTCAAAACCGTTTGCATATGGCCAGTTACTGAACAGCAATGGCGCCACAAACATAATTACAGTATTGTATATGGTTCCCCAGAGGTTCATGCCAAGCATTATATCCCAAGGGTTAGTCTTGGGGTACCTGCAATGATACGATATTACTTTCCATTCAGAAAGAATATAACACAATTTTGCTTTGAAGTGGAACTGATAGATATCTTTACCTGGACTTTATCAAATCTTGGGTCGAATTAGTGTAGCCATCAAAAGCTAAGTTGAGGAAGCACAACCCGTAGCCAAGAGGAGCATTAGGGTTAGCAAGCTTCTTGATAGTCTTCGAGCTTGTCTGATTCAGTAAAAACAAACAAAAACTTCAGAAGTGGCTTTAAGTACAATTATTTGGATGTGTCTTTTCTTTCTCAGGGTCTACGTAAAAGCTAGCTAAGCGTAGTCAATACTTCATCATTAAAAAACGTATGGAATGACGTAAATTATTTTTTCTTGGTTTAAAACTATAGATCAGACAAAAAGTTTTAATGGTTTCAGGAGCATCATCAAAGGCATGCAAAGCTCATTGCTGGTTTGTTGATTAAAATGTGAAAATAAAGAATTCCTTACCTTCAACAATGCAAAGGATGAGACGCCCCCGGCAACAAGGAAGGTGCAAAAGTACTCTGGAAGTGTATACTTAACACCATAGAGTATAGTTCCCATCAACATAACTGTGCATAATGAATCAACAGTTAGAAAGACCAGTACAAAGCTGTCCAGCTAAGAAGCATGAAAGGTTAATCATCACTCAAAAGACTTAACGCAGATTGCTCAGTAAGACAGTTATTTATGTGATATCAACTATGCATGGCTTGAGATTGGAAATGTAAACAATGCACACAAGGATTTCAAGTTGTGCAGGGCATACTGATAGGCTGAAACAATAACATGGTGGCAAAATGGAATAAAATGCTCCTTATACAAAATGACCCACTCCCCACACATGCTTGATTGAAAAATAGAACTGAAGTTCCAAAAGTTTCAGTACTGTACAGAGATTTGTCTGCGAGTCTACTTTAGTCATTTTTGGACAATTTCATGAACAAAAATAACACCCTAGCTCGTTTTTGGTGGCTGCATATACTTGAGAGTTAGTGGGCATAGCAATAGTAGTTCATGTATAAATTCCTCTAGATTGGAGACAATGAACCAGAATAACCTTGAGATCCTATTTGTTTGTTTTGAGCCCTAGTTAATAATAGTGATGAGATGCACAGTTTTTGGACATTCGTAGAAAGGTGTACTTCACTTTACTCAGTAACTGATGAGGTGAACTGGCGTACCAATCACTCTAAGAACAACCATTATATGCAGCATTCATATGAGAAGTGTAGATAAAAACTGCATTGTATGCATGCATCTACGCAAAACTCACCTGGAATCATCTTAGAAGATTTTGCCAAGACCTGTTACAGACAAAAAATAGTTCAAGATCCTTGATCTCCAGTAGTTTTGTGCATCATTGAAAAAAACCAGCAATATTTCGTCCATTTGAAGTGCATCTTTGGTATTTAACTAAATCATCAAATTCAAATTCCACACAAGATTGAGATACGAAGCAGGCGTGTTACCACTTTTCTAATAGTTAGGCATAGTGTAATGTCATGCACTCTCGCGTATAGGATTAAACATGGGTTGAAAAGCATCAGCATACCCAATATTGTACATAAATGTGATATCCAGTGGTAACTAGGTATCCCTTCTAGGATGGTAAGCCCATACTGCTGCCTTAAAAACTCCAATCACCCATTGGCCAATTTCTTAGCACAGTTAACTAACTCAAGACTAGAACATTTCTACTCCATAACCACCACTTACTACATTAACGGTTAACCCAATCAACACCTAATTGCAAATGCAACATCCGAAGAAAATTCTGTACACCGAAGACGCGAAGGACGGCAAAAGCGGCTGGATCCAAACCTGAGCCGGGTAGCTGATGTACTTGAGCGCCTCGATCCCCATGGTCGGGCCGATGGTGTTGGTGATGCTGACGCCCCAGTACTTGAGAAGCGGCGCCCGCCCGGCAGGACTGCTACCACCCGACCACAGCTTGATCACTGCAGGAACCGACCAAAGTCACGACCCCTTCACACGCAATCACCATCCAAGAGCAGCGAAACCGCGGCCGCATTCGGCGAGAAATGCAAAAGAGCAGTTCGGGGGTGCTCACTTATGAAGGACCAGACGAAGCAGACGACGTTCTGCGCGAAGTTGAGGAACGCGAGGTGATCGAACCGCCGCTCCTCCGGCCCGAATCGCTTCGTCGATCTGAGTCGAGGGGGAAAAGCAGAGAACCCGGCGAACTCAGCCACGTTTATCTCTGTCGGGAGCCAACACCATTGGGAATGGGGGGAGGGAGAGGGTGCTTACAGCGTCTCCTGGAGGATCCCCTGGGTGATGTAGGACGACCAGATCCCGCCGACGCAGAAGGCGAGCACGGCCACGCGCGAAGCCAGGCTGCCGCCGCCGTCGACGCGGGGAGGGCCTCGGACCCCGCCTCCGCGGCCCTGGCCCTTCCGCGCGGACACCATGGCGCGTTCGTTTGTGCGGTTGTGTTCGCCGGCGAGGGGGATCGGTCGCAGGCTCCCGGGGGTCAGAGGAGGCGAGTGTTATAGCAGTTGGGCGTAACCGCGGAAAAGGAGAGCGCGCGTCAGAGGAGTGACGTGGCGTGGCGTGGTTGGCCGGGAGGTGCCAGCGGGGACGCCGCATTGGCTGGGTTGGCGTGGAAGGACCGGTCCGAGTCTCCGAGGCTCCGTGCGGCTGAGCTCAACTCTTCTCGACTTTTCTTCTGATCGCAGTTTTTTTAGGGATCTTAACCCAAACGAGGACACACCGAGAGCATCTTCGACCGCCACTCAACATGCAGCGCGCTAGAAAATTGTTTGCAGCATGCTGATCGTGAGTTTTTCATGGCGGAAGCGCTTGCTCCAGCGGCTGCTGAAAAGTTTAGAAGCTGTTTGATTCCCAGCCTAAGGTTGCCACGCTTAACCTTAGTCATGCCACAACATCATGTATTCGGTTCATTGCCGTATTTGTGGCTTGCCACATTTTTCTAGTTATATGACACACATGTCATAGGCTCATTTTTTTGCCAAATCTTGTCACACTTGTGGTGCCTATTTTGTTAGCCACATTTTTTATGGCAGCCACAGTTTGCCTAAGATTAGTTGTGGCAAAGTTAGTCATGAACCAAACAGGCCTCGTGCGTGAGCCGCTCTAACAGTCACTGCAAAAAAACTATGCGTGCCCACTCGCACAAACAACATATGCACTCCAAACACAACCAAAAAGATCAAATACAAAAAAAATCAACAATAAAAAGTTCAATTTTATTATTACAACTCAAACAAATAGTTTATCTTGTAATAGAACAAATAGCTCAACAATACAACATCAAACATACAAATCATGACGCTATTTGTCGGCCATTCCATGCCCACCACTCCTCGATGAGATCCTTCTGAAGATCATCATGCGTTTCGTCACGTCGAAGTGGCATGATAAGAGGCAACAAAACAGGCCACCCTAGCAGCCCTCCGTCGCACTCGCACAGGATGTCCCAAGAGCTCATACTGAGAGTAGCCATAGTTGTCTGTATGACCATTTGCTACAAACTGCACCGGTGATAGTTCACCATTTGCAATCTTATTCATCAGTGATGACCGATTAACAACGTGCATGTCATTCAAAGATTCAGGCATTCCAAAAAAAGCATGCCAAATTCAAGTCTCTTGATCGGCCACCGCTTCAAGGATTATAGTGGAACCCTTTTTTTGGCCGTGGAATTGCCCATGCCATGCCTTGGAACAGTTCTTTCAACTCCAATGCATGCAATCTATTGAGCCAAGCATACCTGGGAACCCATGAGCTTTGTTCATCTCCAAAAGCCTTGCGGCGTCTTCAGCATTGGGAGATCTCAAATACTCCGGACCAAAGACTTGCACAATTTCGACTGTGAAGCGCTTGACACACATGATGGCTTGACTCTCACCCATGGCCAAGTGGTCATCAACTAGATTAACCGAAATACCGTATGCCAACATACGCAAAGCGGCTGTCACCTTCTGAAAGGTGCTATGCCCGAGCTCTCCGGCGTCATTCCTCCTTTGCTGAAAAAACCGATCATGGCTCGCTAGTTTCTCTGCAATGCGCCTGAACAACTCGGTGCTCATCCTAAAACCGGCGTCGGAAGTATGACTCGGGGTACCCGGGATTATCCACAAAGTAATGCCTCATCAATCTGTTATGGGCATCGATCATATCCCTCCAAATTTTCTGCCGGCCCATAACCGAACCACCGTGCTTCGGTTCTTTATGGATGTGCATAGCTAGGATCATTGCAAGATCCTCCTCCTCTTAAATATCAAATTCTTCTTTGGGAGAATCATATGACGAACTCATCTAAAATGTTCAATTTAAACCAGGCTATAAAAACTACAAACAACATGCACCAAATTCATGTAAAAATGTGAAGTTCAAGCAATACATACATTGCAAGCGTTTTGTCGAACACCTTGTGGGCGCCGAGCGGCAGTGGGCGGTCAGGCGCTGTTCGTCGGAAGAATGGCGCGCGCGAAGGGCGGCGGCGACTGGAGGGAGACGGAGGAAGCAGCGGCGGCGCGGGGATAGGTCTGGGAAGCGCCGGAATGGTCGTCGGAACAAATGAGGTGGTGCGGGCGGCGGCGCCAGCACCTGGGTCGGGGTAGTGGTAGTCGCGAGCGGGCGCTCGAGTATGCAGCGCGCGGGAGCGGGTGCGGCAAATAAACGGTGCGCGATCGCATTTCGCACCGTGTGCTAAACTTTTTATGTCGCGTGCGCGGTTATTGCACCTCCGCTGGAGCTCACAGAGCGGTTGCGCGCGCGTAAAAATCCCAAAATTTCCAGCGCGGCTGTTGGAGATGCTCTGACCAAATATGTGTAAACACAATTCGAAAAAGAACAGAAGAGGTTGCGTAAACACGATGCGGACAAATCTACTGATTTTTTAGCATAAACACGACGCCGACAAATCTATTGTTTTTTCAGACTCCATTTTCAAGGATTTGGTAATAGGTAGTGCTGATTATAAACTGACGTTTTTCTTAAACACAGTACAAACACGAACTTTTAAGGACGTACATGTACATTCACCCATTTAAATGTAGAAACGTACCCCCTCCGTAAAAAAATGTGAGTGTTTAGATCACTATAAAATAGTAATCTAATTATATATTTCTTTACAGGGTAATGCTACTGGGTAGAGTTCAAATTTCAACAAGTGTTCCATCCTGCTCGGTGAGTCATGTCCATTGTCTGTTAAGGAGGAAGTTCGGAACCTGCTGAATGTGTCTAGCTTGTTTTCTGAGGAGAAGCACTTGGGCCTCCCTACACCAGATGGTCGCATGTCCAAGGAAAGTTCCAAAACCTCCAGATGAGCTTAACCAAATGCCTTATTCAGTGGGGAGATGGCCACCTAGCACAACCAGAAAGGGAAACACTCATCAAGTCAATGGCTCAAGCTTTGCCAACTTACATAATGGGGGTGTTCAAGTTGTCGTTCTCGGTCTCTGATGAGCTCACAAAGATGGTGAGGAGTTTTTATTGGGGTTCGGCTAATGGGAAGAGGAAAGTACATTGGCGGGCATGGGAGGATTTGATGCAGCCAAAAGATAGGGGAGGGCTGGCTTTCGAGATTTTCGACTCTTCAACCAGCTACTCTTACCTCGGCAAGCCTGGAGATTAGTCTCCAAACCTGTCAGTTTGTGTGCACAAGTGTTAAAAGCTAGATATTACTCGGATGGCAAACTAGAAGATATTGTTTTTTACGAGGAATACATCGCCTTCATGGCAAGGTGTCTGCTATGGGCTAGAATTATTGAAGAAAGGACTTATTTGGAGAGTTGGAAGCGGGAGTAGCATTCGTGTTTGGCAAGATAACTGGATCCCTAGGCCGTTTTCTTATAAGCCTGTCACGTTGCAGGGAACATGTCGTATACGGTACGTCTCTTAGCTTCTGAACGAGAACGGGTCCTGGAACTATGAGCTACTACAATAGTACTTCATGTTGGCGGACGTTACTACGATCATGAAAATTCGAGCTTCCCTTCGTCTTGGGGAAGATATACTTGCTTGGGGGCCTGGAGCTTATGGTATTTATTTTTCTGTTAAGAGTGGTTACCAATTGGCTTTTGATGAAGTGCATAGAAATTTGGCTACTGGTTCGAGTACTCGACCTAATGGTAACCGCTCCTGCTGGAAGTTAATATGGTCTTGTGAGGTTCCACCATCTATCTGGAATCTTGCCTTGAAATTAGCTACCAATGCACTACCTACATGGCAGAAGAAGTTCATTTGAGGACCGGAGCTGAATAATCTTTGCCCAAGATGCTCTTATGAACCTGAGGATAATTTCCACCCACTGTGTCGCTGCCCTCAATCGTGTATTCTATGGGATACGATGTCAGATGTGTGGCATTTGCCGAACCTTTCGTCAATACAAAACACTGGGAGGGAGTGGATGTTGCACGTCCTCGAGCCACTACCAGCCACTGAGCAATCCATGGTGTTGTTTACCTTGTGGCGTGTCTGCTATATCTGAAATGAGGTGGTCCATCATAAACCAGCACCACCCATGGAAGCATCTAAACGTTTTCTTGTCAGCTACTTGGATTCGGTCATAGCTGGACTTATCATTAGATACATTAAAAGGAAAACATATTCTTACATATGATAGGGAACTACTACAGCCACATGTGATAATACCGGTTCGTCCACCTGATACATGGCGTCCTCCTTGCTCTGGATGGGTTAAACTTAATATTGATGGCTCTTTCCTTGATGATGGCTCTGCTGGAGCGGTTATGGTGCTTAGGAACAACATGTGAAACATCATTTTCTCAGCGTGTAGACAATTGTTCTCGAGCAGAGATGCTCTTGAAGCGGAGTTGTGTGCATGCATATAAGGACTCTCCTTTTCCCTGTAAAGAAGTGATCTCCCAATCTCCATTGAGATGGACTCAATTGTGGAAGTGAAGCTTGTTCAGGCTAAAGAGGTTGATAGATTAGTTTACTCTTCGTTAGTTACATAAGTCCACTACAAAAAAATACACTTCCGTGATGATACGTGTTTATCATAGTAGGTTGCGTTTTTTGTCATGCATGTACATCCATGACAAATTTATGACAGAATCAAGATAGTCATACCCGTGCTATCGTAGAAGTGTTCCATGACATTACCAAAATTATCATCACGAAAGTGTCCACTTCCATGACGATAAATCGCGCGTCACAGAAGTGCTTTCGTCAAGGATGACCGACACGTGGCATCCACCATAACGGAACGCCGTTAAGCTATCGGGTCGGGTTTTGGATCCGATAACCCGTTAACAGCCCCGACCAATGGGGATTTCCCACGTGTAAAATCATCATTGGCTGGAGGAAACACGTGTCGGCTCATCGTTGGGACAGATGTCATCCACTCATTGGACAGAAGGCGCCTATGATACGTCGACACGTGGCACGACCAATCAAGTTTAAATGGGCCGGCCCAACTAAAGGCCCATAAGATTTGGCGGCCCATAATGGGCCCGCCCAGTTAAAGGCCCATGAGATTTTGCGGACTATAATGGGCTGGCCCAGCTAAAGGCCCACAAGATTTCGCGGGCCATAATAGGCCGGCCCAGGTAAAGTCCCACAAGATTTTTGTGTGCCATAATGGGCCGGCCCAGGTAAAGGCCCACAAAATTCTTGCGGATCATAATGGGCCGGCCCAGCTAAAGGCCCACGAGATTTCGCCGACATTAATGGGTCGGCCCAGCTGTAGGCCCACAAGATTTTGAGGACCCTAGTAGGCCGGCCCATTAACCGGCTGCCATGTTTTGGGCCAAATGTCGGCCCATAATTGATCCGGTCCATTAATGGCCTACCACGTTCCGGGCCTAGTAATGGCCCATATAAGATCCGGCCCGTTAAAAGCCTCCCACTTTCTGGGCCAAATCACGGCCCAGATCAGGTCTGGCCCTTTAAGAGGCTTTGGGCTTAATTATGGCCCATATCATATTCGGCCCGTTGACTGGACGCTATGTTTTTGGGCCCACTTGCTAAAGGCCCATTTAGTAATTCGGCATGATATTAGTTTCAGCCTGTTAACGGCCCATTTAACATTTCGGCCCTATATTAATTTCGGCCTGTTAAAAGCTCGTCATATAGTTGGGCCTAACTACGGCCCGGTTTGCATCCGGCCTACTTGCAGCCGATATCTGATTGGGCCAAACAAGGACCGAGACAACTTTGGCCTGTTAAAATCCCGTGAATTGATTCGCACAATCATGGGCCGGGGTCCATTTCGGGCTGCCGCCGGCCCGTGAGCTATTTGGCACATTTCAGGCCCAACCTACGTCTCAGCCTCCTAAAAGCCCATTGAGTTTTCTTGCGAAAAGAGGGCCGGGGGTTACTCGGCCTATTAAAGGCCCGAATCTACTAGTGGGCCAGTTTGACGGGGCCCATGATGCGGATCATACTTCATGATTGCATGACGGCCCGATTATGTACAGTAATTTTACGGTTTGGCCGGTTTACTGCGAAGACATGATATATATACAGTAAAATAAATGCAGCATCGTGAATAAGAAAAAACCTAGACTATACAATAAAGAAATTACGGCATATTACATCCACTGGGCATCAAAGTTTGCCACTATGATAAAAGCACAAGCAGACAGCAGATTACATACACTGGGCATCAAAGATCGCCACCAGTGCAAATAAACACGCCGACAAAATAATATACAAAACCGACAGCATTTCAATAGAGTTCAAGAAAGGTTAGCCCTGCTGGGGAGCTGCAGCGCAAGCAACTGAGCAAGATGATGAGACTACGCTTGTTCAACACTTATATCTTCCTCACTCTGAAAGATAAACAAGCAGACAGATGACAGGTTTTGCACATAAAAGTATCAGTGCTGACAATTCATCACATTTCTTACTGACGAATAAAGTGACACAGTTTAAAATTGCATTAACACAATATGGTATTGTTCAGGTCAAGACATGGCAGGAATTGACATTGTGAAGGAGCTGGCAGCTTCACGGCACCACTGAATTACAGATCAAGAACTCATAAGTATCAATGGTTAGTGTGCTGTCAATTTATCCCATTTTAGATTGGCAAATAAAAAGGCGGTTTAAATAATAGTAGAATGATATGACATTGTTCATAGTTAAGACATTGCAGAATATGACATTGTGCTGTAGTGGGTAGGTTCACCACACCACTGGATTACGGATGAAGAACAGAAGCATACATGCAGTGTAAAAGAAGATCACTTGCTCTCTATAGTTTAATTTACATGGTATGAAGAAGGAACTTGGTTGTACAACTGAAAACTTAAATTGAGAAGGACAAACTTTTGTTTATGAACTACATAATAAACTTTAAACATGCAATTTGATGCAAACACCAAAAATAAACAGCTGTTGCAGTCATGCCTAACCAAATATACACAAGAAAGTTTGAAGGCTTGAGAAGGACAAACTTACATTACTGGTGAAGACAGGCTCTATAAAGCCCTTGTCCATACCGATGGGGGGGGGCAGTTCAAGAAGTTTAGCACAGAATGTTCTTCATAAGCATTGCCTTTATTCTACATTTTGTTAAGAGTAAATATAGATGTGATAATATACGAAAAAATGAAGAATATTTAAGATAAGATGAAGAGTGATGCTACATAACCAAGTAGCTATAAATGTATGTGCAGCGATACAGGTAAAAGGCACAACCAAGAGCAATGGACAGCTAAACTTCTTCAGTACCAACCTTATGGTAAGAGTAAATATAGATCTGATGTGTAGAAAATGGAGGGCAAAGGAAAATAAGCTGCAGAGTGATGGTACATGAACAACTACCTGTCAATATAAGTACACTGATAAAGGACAACATGTACTTACAAGAACAATGCAGAGCTAAAAAAATTCATTGGCATTGGATATATTCTACACTAATGTAACCATTCATACAGATCAGATAATTTGGAGCGAACAATTGATAAGCAAGCTATCATGCATACTGCTGTCACATAATGAACCAGGTATGTATGCAAGTACAGTGATACAGCACAACAGGTGCTAACAAGAGTAAAGCAGCGGGCAGCATATTTGTGATATCCTGTCGTTCTTTTCAAACCGGAATTCTTCTTCGAGCTAATTTCCTACAAAAAAGATCCGTAAGGCACATGCGGAAAAGTAGAAGCTCAAATTGTCATGTGATTTCATAGACAGTACCTCATCCTGGGAACGAGACCAGTGCATAACAAGGTTTTTCCATTCAATGTCTTCTAAATTTAGCACAGGAGACTTCACCGGAAATTCGTTTATAGACTTGCCATCAAAGTGTGATTTTCTCAGGTAACACCGATACTGCTGCAATGCTTCCTTGAAAAGCACAAGCAAGCTTTGCTCGTCATGACTATCCAGATTGACCCTCACCTAGTTACAACAATGTAATGTAAATCATTGATGTGTTCAATCAGTAGAAAACAGGAAAATAATAACCATGAATAATAGCACTTACATGTAAGTTGGACAGGAAGATGTGAAAATGGTGTTTGTCTTCACTATAATCTTCCCATGATGGGAATATATGCACGTAGTCCCTAACAACATTGAAAGTATTGTCTTTTAAACTGGAAATAAATTGAATGGGGTTCCAATCTGCAGGAATTGGCCGTCTCTGCAGTTGGGATAGGTCTTCGGCCGGTGGACTTGTTGTACTTTTTGCTGGAGTGGGATTTTTCTGTGGTACGGCTGGTGCTATGGCAAATGAAATCGGTATACCTTTTGCTGGAGTGCAGGTCCTGTGTGGTGGAGCTAGTGGTGTGGCCAGTGAAGTATGGGTACAGTCTGCTGGAGTCGGTCCTATGTTTTATGTCACTGGTTGTACAACCAATATAAGTGGGGCGATGTCTGATTTCTCCGGCACCACCATGTTTTTCAAGGACTTTGCTGGTGCTCCTTCAGGTTCGGCAATCATCCTCTTCCTTTTTGATGTCAGATGCACAAGAACAGCATTTGAGTGGAAAAACATGGTATGCCGATAGATAGAATATGTATTGATAATGGATGGGCATATCATCTCGAGTTATATGATGAGTAAACTAAGTAGATGGTGGTGCAAGAAAGTAGAAGAAATGCAAGACAACATATGCAAGATACGCGCTATCAATAAAACCTTGCCAAATTAAAACAGGCACCTTGATGGGTGAATAGGACAGGCCATCTGCCTTTGACTCCTCGAGGTTAGAATAGTCATTAGAATGATATTCTGAACAAGAATCAACAGGTGGGGAGCATACGAGTTTCATTGCTTCCAAAATGGCACTCAATGCCTTGGTGCCAATTTTGTAAGTCATTGCAGTGTTCCACAATATTCTTCTGATGCCCGGATTCTGATATTCACTGTAATTGCGTATAATATCTGAGAACCATGAAAACATAAATAGTTGTGAGATTATCTTTGTAATGCAGATGATATTCTAATATAGGGGCCCCTGTAAACACTTATGTGCTATCACTGGATTCTGATGAGAGAGCTCATGTGTGCTGTAATATCGTGCATGCATTTATATAATCTGGCACAAGTACACAAAGAATAGGCTCCAGAAGTAAGGATAGCTGGCAGATGATAAGTTCATAATATACTGTATAGATAGTTTATTGCCAAACCATGATAACAAGAGCACACAGCAACTAGGCAGATCATAGTGTACATAACAGGGGTACACCATAACCACGATATATGAATCGGGAAAGTGGAACTGGCTTGAAAATACGGTGTTGTATTGCCGCTAGTAATTGAAAGCCTATCGATCACGTACATGCCAGCACAATCGAACATGGTAAAGAAGAGCAAGCAGATTTTGGATAATAAAATGTTGGTTGCGCAGTGCCCACACATGATGAACCAGAGCGCATTAAGAATGCAACTCCCAGCTGTCTCTCGACCATTTCAGGCGGTTGGATGAAGATCCTACGTCTCCTAACCCTTCTTCTTCCTCGTCTCTGATTCTTCCCATACAGAACACCGCACGGGCCACCGACCGGACCATCGGCCCCCATCGCCTGTGTTCCTCCACCACCCCCACCCCCCACCCGCGTCGAGTTTCTTTGTTCGGCGAGGCCCCACAACCACCCGAGCCCCTTGGATCGCACCGGCGAACTCCGGCGAGCTCTGAAAAATCGACTGACCCAATTTTGAAATTTAGTCTACTGTGATTTAACTAGTGTGGAATATAAAAGGGGAAAACCATAAG
>NC_057813.1:483798429-483801519 GCF_018294505.1 Triticum aestivum
CCGCGTCGAGTTTTCTTTGTTCGGCGAGGCCCCACAACCACCCGAGCCCCTTGGATCGCACCGGCGAACTCCGGCGAGCTCTGAAAAATCGACTGACCCAATTTTGAAATTTAGTCTACTGTGATTTAACTAGTGTGGAATATAAAAGGGGAAAACCATAAGCATTGGGAGTATAGTGTTGAGCGTGCCATGGCGGATCTGAAGGTGCAAACCGGACAAAGGCAACTTCACAACCAAGACAAGAAATCAGAGTAAAGTAGTGGCGATCTATTTTCTTGCTGCGATAAATAAGTTGAGCAGATACGAAAGAGTACCGCCTCTGGTGCGGCACCGTGTACGCATCTGGTGAGAATTTGACGGTGCTGTGGTAGCGATGGCTGTCGGCGGCATGGAAGCAGATCTAGGAGGGTAGACGGTGGCGGCGGGGCGCGGTGGACGAGACGGTCGTAGGAGCGGCGCCGGCAAGGTGAACGACGGCGGGGATGAAGCGAGAGGACGGGATGCAAGGATCCCTGTCCGAAGGCGTGGATGAGAGAGGTCTATCTCTTGTAATGGACGGCGGCGTCGGGGTATCAGCTCCGGCATGGTGGAGGAGGACGGCGGTGGATGGGGTGGCAGACGGCGGCGGACGGAGGAGGGTGGGTTGGAGAGGGTGTTTTGGCACCCACGGAGTACGAATGGGGAAAAGGGAGGTAGAGAGGAAGGGGGGAACCATGTATTCAGGGCGTGCTTGTCTCAAATGCGAGGAAATTTACAAACTTAGCCCCCGTTTCAAATTTCTACTACATCACAGCAAAATTAGTCGGTTGGGGATAGGACGGTAATCTCGCATACACCGAATATTTGCCGACGAGAGTTTGTTTTTGGCGCCCACCGTGTATGAATATGAATCAGGGAGGGAGTCGATTTTGGCTGAGGGCACACTGTGTTTTGGCACCCACCGTGTATGAATCCGGGTGAGAGGCGGTTACATCACGTTTGGGTGAAATTACAAACCTACCCCTATCGAAACCTATAGAAATCCAGCAGATAGGCTTTGCGCGGCAGGGATAGGCAGTAGTGATTTCCATCTCGCAGATTTTGGTTTCGGGCGGTTACTGCGACTTTCCCCGCTTCGTTCAAATTTTGCACAGTGCATGTTTACCGTGCCAACTCAATTCGAATCCCGTTTGTATTCTACTATTTTTTTGGGCGGGATCCATTTTCAATTGGAATTACATTCTATATACATCATTTTTTTTACATATATACTTTCAAAAGCACAAGACCATTTATACATAAATATGGTTTACAATGGCATGATCTCAGATTCATAAGGTTGTATCCATCAATTTGGATTTTCAAATATTGAAACCACTTTATGTTGAAATCCAATGTATGCATTCCTCGTAACTGTCTCCAATTAATGTGTGTTTCATGCGGGGTTTTTTTAACTTCTCAAACATGTATAATGTGTTTCACACACGCAAAATATAGTGTAATCCTGTTTAGACATTAATTGCATATAAACCATGCATTGTTTGTAATTGAAGAATCTATGGATCACCAATATTGATAAACTATATAACATTACACGTGTGCCCAAATTCAAATGAATATGCATGTTTGATACACCAATTTGCGTTATGATATTATCGCTGTCGTGATCTCGAGTTTAAATATTTGAACCCCCTTTAATTCAGATATTCGTCTCATATAGCTATCACTCATGCTTATATAGGACTATCTCTCTGGACCTATACGCGTTCATCGTCTCTCAGGCATCTCTCGTGCTACCTGTATGTCGACAATGATCTTTTATCTTTGTAACACACTGACGGTACTCTCTCCATCGACCTTCATCACTCTATCTCTCTCTAAGTATATCTCGCTCCCTGCTATATGTCTCTAGCTATGATTCTCCATGTGTAATCTCTTTCTCTCACACAAACACAAAACTTTGTCTCCCGGGGTCTCATTTCTCTCAACTATTCCCATGTGTGCCACTCGCACACCCCTCATACAGAGATGTCTTTCGCTCCTTAGATATGAGAACCTACGACTCTTCCTCTTCAATATCTCTTTCTCAGGCACAAACACAAACTCTGTTTCCCAGGGTCTCATATTTCTCCATTGTTCTCTTGTATGTCGCTCAAACACACCCTCTCTCCCTAGAGATATCTTGGGTTCCCTCATATGTCTCTCTAGCTATCACTCTCGTTGTGAAATATCTTTCTCTCTCGCAGACACAAAACTCCGTCTCTCTGGATAACATTTATCTCTGATATTTGTTTGTATGTGACTCACATGCACCCTCTCTCCATCTCTCTCTCACCCACACACATAACCCAGCCTTCTGATCCACTCGACTCCTATCTCTAGCGCACACTAGCTAGCATCTTTATCTTTCTATTTATCTGTTTCTCCATCAACCATCTTTCTTGCCCTCACTCTTGATTCCTATCACGCACACTACATATGTTTCTCTCTACATGCATGCAGTCAAGTGCCCTCTCACACACATATATAACTTCACCCATTGAACCACCCGACGGTCATCTCCGACACCCAAACTAATGGATGTCTCTCTAGCTAGCATCTCCATCTCTGTATCTATCTGTAGTTTCTCCGTCAACATTTCTTTCTCGCACGGAGTCTTGCTTCCTATCACCCACACTATATATGTCTATCCATACATATGCATTTATAGGTTGATCTCTTTTGCACAATCGTTGTGCCTCACCCCCTCTGCTCGCCATAGATGCATGCTCCAGCCCACGCCACTATCTCTTAAAGACAAAAACACATGCTCAATTGTCGGGCCTTCTTCCCTGCATTCTCACATGCATGCATATTGTCATACCGATCCGTCTCTCCCATGTCGTTGATCTTAGGACTTATGTCTTCTTTCTTTTATCTCGATCATGCGCGCGCGTGCACACACACACATCCCACGTATACATGTATACCTCTCACACATGCACGTTCAAGGTCTCTATGTCTCCATACGTAGTTAATTACCCTCAATCCTAACGCCACATCAAATCGTTCTCCTTTTGTGCACATAACTTCCGCCTGGATGGGCAAAACACACACTCACACTTAACAATC